>NC_053025.1:374496822-374514240 GCF_003073215.2 Triticum urartu | reverse complement strand
GGCGAGGCCAGCGCATGGATGGGGGATGGCCAGAGTGCGGCCATGGTGGCCAATGGCGTGCGCGGCCACCTACGATGACAAAGACGAGGGGGGAAGGAGGGGGAATCAGTGGGGGCTCACAGCGGAGCGTAGGGTGCGGCATTGCGCTCGGGGAGGCGGAAGGGGTGGCGATGTCAAAGGCGCCGGCGTCGGGGACGTTGGGGTTGGTGCACGGCGGGGCGGATGGCGCCCTCCGATCGAGGGGGAGGGGAGGAAGGAGAGAGTGGGGGAACGTGGGGGGTTGTGGGGTTGGGCTAGGGTTTGGTGCCCCCAGGGTGGGGTTATAGCCAGGGGCAGTTGGTGGGCAGGCCTGCTGGGCCTTGGCCCAGTTGTTGGGGAACGAAGTATTTCAAAAAATTTCGTACGATTACGCCAGATCTATCTAGGAGATGCATAGCAACGAGAGGGGAGAGTGTGTCCACGTACCCTCGTAGACCGAAAGCGGAAGCGTTTAGTAACGCGGTTGATGTAGTCGAACGTCTTCATGATCCAACCGATCCAAGCACCGAATATACGGCACCTCCATGTTCAGCACACGTTGAGCTCGATGACATCCCTCGATCTCTTGATCCAGTTGTGGACGAGGGAGAGTTCCTTCAGCACGATGACGTGATGACGGTGATGATGAAGTTACCGGCACAAGGCTTCACCTAAGCACTACGATGATATGACCGAGGTGTGTAACTGTGGAGGGGCGCACCACACACAGCTAAGAGAAGATTTGGTGTGTCTTTGGGATGCCCCCTCCCACGTATATAAAGGGGGGAGGAGAGGTGGCCGACCCTAGGGGGCGCGCCATGGGGGGGTCCTACTTGGACTCCCGGTCCAAGTAAGATTCGGTCCCCCCTTTCCTATTCCAAGTAGAAGAAGAAAGGAAGGAGGAATATGAGAGAAGGAAGGAGGGGGTGTTGGTGTCAAAACCGGCGGATCTCGGGTAGGGGGTCCCGAACTGTGCGTCTGAGGTTGATGGTAGCAGGAGGCAGGGGACACGATGTTTTACCCAGGTTCGGGCCCTCTTGATGAAGGTAATACCCTACGTCCTGCTTGATTGATATTGATGAGTATAAGGATTACAAGAGTTGATCTACCATGAGATCGTAATGGCTAAAACCCTAGAAGTCTAGCCTGTATGATTATGATTATGATCGCCCCTACGGACTAAACCCTTCGGTTTATATAGACACCGGAGGGGGCTAGGGTTGCACAAAGTCGGTTATAGAGAAAGGAATCTTCATATCCGAATGCCAGGCTTGCCATCCATGCCAAGGAGAGTCCCATCCAGGCACGGGAGAGAGTCTTCTGTCTTGTATCTTCACGGCCCATCAGTCCGGCCCATGTCCAACAGGTCGGATGCTCGAGGACCCCTTAATCCAGGACTCCCTCAGTAGCCCCTGAACCAGGCTTCAATGACGAGGTGTTCGGCACGCAGATTGTCGTTGGCTTTGCAAGGCGGGTTCCTTCTCCGAATACTCCAAAACAGCATTCGAACACAGAAAACGTGTCCGACTCTGCAAAACGAGTACCACACGCAGAGAGTATAATATTTTATGAGTCCAATCCACTAACAACTTTTGTAGCGTGACATCACATCACAGCTCGGTCATTATTTCGAACCATTTTTAACCTCCCGCTCCATGTTTCAAGATGCGGTTTTATTGGAAGGTCCTGTCAAACAGAGATCGTGTCCTCTTATTATGGGATTCTCATCAATACGGGCATGGGTAATCCAACCACGCCGCCGGCATGACCCTTGGGGAATAGGAGAGTGGGGAGGCGCTTGATATTCACTGCCTTTATAAAGGGATAAGGATTCACCTCTTTCACCCACGTCTTCCTTCTCTCTGCCCATCCATTCTCGAGCTCCAGCGCCCAAGCTTCCATCCATTCCACCTCAAAAAAGCACTCTAGCCATGTCCGGATCTGGAGCGCAAGGCAAGTGGATGGTTTCCTCCATCAAGGAGAAGGACATCACCAAGCTCCGGGAGGCCGGGTACTTAGCCAAGGAAATCTCCCACCGGCTTCCGGTCAAGGGACAGATCGTCCCCATCCCGGAGCGCCATGAGAGGGTTGTGTTTACCCCCCACTTCGTCCACATATTGGGATTCCCACTCCAGCCATTCGTTCGCGGGCTCATGTTCTACTACGGGCTGGATTTCCATGATCTGGCCCCCAACTCCTTCCTCAACATCTCGACATTTATTGTCGTGTGCGAGGCCTTCCTCTGTATCCCACCCCACTTTGGACTGTGGTTGAAGATATTCAACGTGTAGCCGAAGGTGGTGGATGGCCAACACGCAGAGTGCGGAGGCGCCATGGTGAGCAAGATGCCCAACGGCATATGGCCCAAGGGTACCTTCGTGGAAACCGTCAAAGGGTGGCAACAGTAGTGGTTCTACGTCACAGAATCTCACTACGCCACCTGGAGCGCGGCCCCTGAATTCCAGTCCGGCGCCCCGATGTGGCTCACGTCCTGGCTAGAGAAGGGCCTGGATTGGTCTTCGTAAGATGAGCTGACATCACTTCAGACGCACATCAGGAGCATGGTGGGCAAGAACGTCAAGCTTGTCAATGTGATCCAGGTGATGCTCGCTTGCCGGATCTTTCTATGCCAAAGCCGGACTTGCCATTTGTGGGAGTTCGATAGCCGGCCAAGCACCAGACCTTGCAACGGTTCTTCGACACTATGAACGAAGACATCTGGAAGGTGCTCTTCAAGGCCAACAAGACGTGGCCGGCGACGACCTGGCCCATCCCGCTAGTGCGGTAAGTTTTTCGTATTTCAAGCTGTACCCTTTACTTGCATACTCCAGGAAGATGTCTAAGCTTCCCTATTTGTTTTTCCAGGGCTGGACAAAGAAGGCAGAGCGGATTTAGTGTCCGGCTCCGCTGCCCGTAGAACCAACAATCCCGCTTCTGATGAAGATGCTGGTTCCGGCGCCCTATCAAGCATCGAAGAAGAAGGCAAATAAGAAGGCCAAGGGGACCAGAGGTGGCCTCCGCTATAAGGGCACTTCGGACGTGATGTTCGAAGATGCCGAAACCCCTCCCCTCCCGTCACCGACGACGAGAAAGAGGAGGAAAGCAATTATCCCCCCTCAAGGGGGGGGGGAAAGAAAAGGGCGGCCTCCACGCATCTGGAGGCAGAGGCGTCCAAAAAGGGGAAGGCCTCTACCGTGGACAACTCCGCGAGGGACATTGATAGCAGCTCGGAGTGGCACGCTAGAGATAAGCCCCTAGCCGAATCGTGAGTACTCAAGGGCACTGACGCGTTCATATACCCAACGTCTTTACTTCATAATTTTAACATGTTGAATCATGCATTTGCAGTCCGGCTCGTTCTGACCTCGAGCGATCCTCATCTTCAGGAAACTCGCTGGATCCAAAGGTGATGGACAGTGGGTCCCTTCCGGCGGCATCCTCTCTCAAGACTATGGAGGATGCTGAAGTGCTGTCTCGAAGGACCCTCATGGCTCTTGGGAAGGCATAGGAGGCCGTCACGGTGGCGCCAGAGGATGATACCTCGGCCGCCGGCCACATGGGGGAGCAGATCCCCATGGAGACTGGCGATGGGGGCCATATCCAATTCGGTCCTCATCCGAATATGACCCCGGAGACCTACACGGCTCCGGAATCTGGCAAGCAGCCTCCTTCAAAAGAAGGAGTTGCACCAATTTCACTAGTGACCTCTATCCATCCAGAGGCACCGGATATTCTACTGGAAGCGCTGCGAAGTGCTTCCATTGTTGAGGAACACCGTACCCTCATGGGTACGGTGGTTGAGAGGATTCAGTCCGCAAAGAGCGGGCTGATCGAAGCCTGCACAAGCCTTCTAACATGCTTTGAGGTAAGTGACGCAATTGTATAAAAAGAATGTCATAGTATAGACAGTAGCCCCTGAGACTCTGTTCAGTGTTCGGAAAGAAAAAGCCAGACAGAGGGTCAAGTAATTTTCGCACGAGACTAACCAAATATGTCTTATGTGAATAAGCAGGCGTCATTGCTGGCTGCGACCTCTCATTTTGCCGAAGTCTCCGGACTAAAGCAGAGTCTGGAGCGGGCCAAGGAAGAACTCGGCTGTGTTAAAAAGCAGCTAGAAGACAAGCAAGGTATGCGATGACCTTTTGTAAATCCAGAAAGGATGAATGATTTGTGCTGACCATAGTGCCATGATATTTGTTAGGAGCGGCAACCGAGATGGAAATCCTCAAGAAGGCGCTGGCCGAGGCCGAGGAGAGAGCGGCAAAGGAACAAGCCGCCCGCGAAAAGGATGAGGTCAGGGTCGGTGAGGTCCATCAGGAGCTCCATGACGCTGTGAAGAAATACGAGTCCTTGGAGCGCCACGTTGCGGATGAAGAGTCCGAACTCGCCAAGGCCCGCCAAAGCACACAAGATGACAGGGTCGAAGCCCAGGGAACCCTCGAGCAGATCCAAGAGGCCAGAAAAATCGCGGCGGGTAAGGCCTTCATTATGTAGAGAAAATATGTGAGGAATAGGTATCTCTTACTAACCCGGATTTGGAGTTCTCTAGGAGCGTTTGCAGATTTACCATGCAGTGTTGTCGACGCTGCAGAGTTCTTCTGAGCCGAAGAGGGGAGCTCAATGGAGAAGCTGTTCTGGTCACAATACCTTGCGCCAGAACATCCGGTGCCCTTTAGCGATCAGCTAAAATAGATGGTTGAACTGCATAGGGTGGCCGAACTAGCCATGAAGTATTTAATAATCCGGCTATGGCCTACCGAAGTCATACCCACCAGTTACTTTGGGCTCGTGAAGCGGCTGGTCAATGCCTGCCCCCGGCTTGACATCATCAAGTGATCAGTCTGCATTGAGGGTGCGTGGATGGCCTTCGCCCATGTCAAGGTACAGTGGGCGAAGATGGATGTCGTCAAGCTCGCGACCGAGGGACCGCCCGCTGGCAAGGAGCACCGCACACCGGAGCAATATTTTGACGATGCTCAAGGGGTCCCGCATTGTAGAGGGCCATTGTTCAAAAGATATTATCTTCGAATGAATACATTCATGTTATCTTGTCTTGTATGATGGAAGAAAGACGTTATGTAATATAATGCTTATTTATTATTTAAAAAATTTCCTCCTATGCAGTCGTTTTTATTAAATCTGAGAGTTGGTCAGTCATCGGCTTCAGCCCCCATGTAGGTAGTACGAGGGTGTTCGGGATGGAATCTAAACACTCTTGATCCAAGAATTTGGTCCTTGAAGGAGGTGTTTAGCGCAACGAACCATGCAATCGGACTATGTGGCTTTATCACCCTCACTTAGCCATAGGAGTTTGACAATAAAAATGTAGGTGCAGCCCCTAGTTAGCATTTAATCCGGACTAGGGTGCTGTAAACACCTGATCGGATGAAGGACGATTCATCACACAATGCGGAAAAAATCGCAAAAGACTTTTAACCTCCGAAGAGTTGACCGTCTCACGCCGCATCATGATAGTCAGTTTTTGGCTTTCTCTACTGAGGTGCTCATCTGGATAAACCAGGACACAATCGTAGTAGTTCTACTTTTACGACCCTAGCCGATAGAGCGGAACGTAAGGTAGTAAGCACAGGAGCCGGGCAACCCAACTATTGACCAAAGACATGATTCGGAGCCGATGCATATAATGCTAAATTCGGGGGCCAAACTATGCTGTAAAAGTATTCGGACTAGTTGTCGTAGTATGGAGCGCAATAAAGCCCCTGGCGAACTACATCGTACCAAAGTGTATGGATGCAATCGATAAGAATAGCGAAATAAAATGAAGTAGTAAGCTAGTGCCACATAAGTTGGGCCGCAAACTGTTTCCATTATAATTTTGATTAATACGTCAAAGCGTATTTGTACAAATAGTGCGATAAGAAATAGTGGCTATTTAACCTGCCAAGACCAAGGGGGAGCTGCGTACGGGTCCTAAAAACAGGTAGAATGATCGTTATGAAGAGCATCTAGAGATTCCCCCACACGTTCGTGCTACATGCCACCTTGGTATATCCTTCCTTCAGAAGGACCGATTATCAGGCCGTCGAGAGGGGCCTGTGGAA
Organism: Triticum urartu; assembly: GCF_003073215.2. Taxonomy (NCBI): domain Eukaryota; kingdom Viridiplantae; phylum Streptophyta; class Magnoliopsida; order Poales; family Poaceae; genus Triticum; species Triticum urartu. The sequence continues at coordinate 374,508,160 of NC_053025.1, read as the reverse complement.
AAGAAACCTGAAAAGGATAAAAAGTAAAGTAAAAGTATGTGTGTCCCAGGAAGGTCGAGCCGTATTGTGGACCACAGTCTGGTTATGCCTCTGTCTCTGATAATCCCCAAGTGCAGCGAATCATCGTAGCAATTCCCAAAGGTGGAAGTGATATGTATGGGGTGTCGAACCCACAAGGAGCTAAAGGTAAGATCAATATTCTCTCAAGTCCTATCTGCCTATACGACTCTACGTACACCGAACATTTGCTTCCAATTAGAAACGAGAAATAAAAGTACGTTGTGGGTATGAAGAGGATAACTTTGCATGATATCGGAGAGCTGAAATATAAAAGTAGGTGTTGTTATCATAAAGTTAGAATATATTACTTAAGTATTATAAATAGCGAGTGTGGAATAATGATGGATCGGTGTGCGGGACTGTCCTAGGAAATTGTTAACAAGACCGATAGTCGTCATTGCAATTTCATATGAGGGAGAGGCATAAGCTAACATACTTTCTCTTCTTGGATCATATGCACTTATGATTGGAACTCTAGCAAGAATCCGCAACTACTAAAGATCATTAAGGTAAAATCCAACCATAGCATTAAAGCATCAATTCCCCTTTAGCCCATACGCAACAACCCCCTTACTTGGGTTTATGCTTCTATCACTCAAGCAACCCACTATAAGAGAATCATGAACGTATTGCAACAATCTACAGCGGGAATCCCTCACACTTGCGCGACACGGAGGGCGCAATAGGACAGCACCAAAATAAAAACATACAACTCATACCAATCTAGATCATCAATCAACCCCAAGACAAATGATATCTACTCAAAACATCATATGATGGCAACACATCATTGGATCATAATATGTGGCATAAAGCACCATGTTCAAGTAGGGATTACAGCGGGGTGCGGGAGAGTGGACCGCGTAAAAGAGATGAGGATGGTGATGTTGATGAAGACAATCACCGCGGCGATGATTCCCCTCCTGATGGCTCTCCGGTGCCACCGAGAGAGAGGAGGAGAGATTCTCCCCCTTGTGCTTCCTCCTCCATAGCCTCCGCCTGGATGGGGAGAGGTTCTCCCTCTGGTCCTTGGCCTTCATGGTGATGATGGCCCCTCCGAGGGAGTCCTGGATTAGGGTGTCCTCGGACAGCCGGACTATATACTTTGGCCGGACAGTTGGACTATGAAGATACAAGATTGATGACTTCGTCCCGTGTCCGGGTGGGACTCTCCTTTGCGTGGAAGGCAAGCTTGGCAGTTCAGATATGTAGATGTCCTCCCTTGTAACCGACTCTGTGTAACCCTAGCCCCCTCCGGTGTCTATATAAAATGGAGGGTTTAGTCCGTAGGACAACAACAATCATAATCATAGGCTAGCTTCTAGGGTTTAGCCTCTAGGATCTCGTGGTATATCAACTCTTGTAATACTCATATCATCAAGATCAATCAAGCAGGACGTAGGGTATTACCTCCATCGAGGGGGGCCGAACCTGGGTAAACATTGTGTCCCCCGCCTTCTGTTACCATCCGCCTTAGACGCACAGTTCGGGACCCCTACCCGAGATCCGCCAGTTTTGACACCGACATTGGTGCTTTCATTGAGAGTTCCACTGTGTCGACACCATAAGGCTTGATGGCTCCTTTGATCATCAGCAATGATGCGGTCTAGGGTGAGGTTTTTCTTCCCGGACAGATCTTTGTATTCGGCGGCTTCGTACTGCGGGCCAACTCGCTTGGCCATCTGGAGTAGATCAATAGCTATGCCCCTGGCCATCAGGTCAGGTTTGGAAGCTTGAACTATACTGCTGACATCCGCGGAGACTTGATCTTCGAAGGATTTGAGCCCATGTCAGGTGCGCCGCACAACCACGACGAGCATGACTTAGCTCTGCCGCCGGACGGTGTTCGGGAGATCGCACTTGTGGCTACTCCGGCCCTCAATCTGGAGCATATTGTGTCATCCGAGGACGGGTGGGTGGACCCTGCCACGGAGGCCACACACTCAGCGGCGATAGAGCCAAATACTGACCTCACTTCCTACGAGACCTGTGTTGCCAGATCCTTGGATTCGTCCCCAACCACAGGCTCCGAACCGCCTGCGTCCGTGCCCATCGAATCTGATTGGGCACCGATCATGGAGTTTACCTCCGCGAATATCTTTCAGCACTCGCCCTTGGGTGACGTGCTAAATTCATTGAGGTCTCTCTCCTTGTCAGGAGACCCTTGACTGAACTATGTCCGGCTTGAGTGGGGAGCGGACGACGAAGAAATTCATTCCCCACCCACCACCCACTTAATAGCCATTGTCGACGACTTAACCGGCATGCTTGATTTCGACTCCGAAGACATTGACGATATGGACGACGAGGGAGAGGAACAATAACCACCAACCACAGGGCGCTAGACAGCCACTTCATCACATGATATATACATGGTGGATACACCCAAAGAAAACAATGACGAGGAACGGAAGGATGCAGCGGAGGATAATTCCCTCGAGAATCAACCAAAGCAACAACGTAGGCGCCACTCCAAATCCCACCATGGCAAAAACAGCGATAACAGCGCAAGAGATTAATACCCCAGTAGACTCTAATACGTCTCCGTCGTATCTACTTTTCCAAACACGTTTGCCCTTGTTTTAGACTCTAACTTGCATGATTTGAATGGAACTAACCCGGACTGACGCTGTTTTCAGCAGAATTACCATGGTGTTATTTATGTGTAGAAACAAAAGTTCTCGAAATGACCTGAAACTTCACTGGACAACTTTTCAGAAAATATAAAAAATCCATCCAAAAGATGAAGGCTAGGGGGCCCACCACCTGTCCACGATGGTGGGGGGCGCGCCCCCAACCTCGTGGGCCCTCCTGGAGCTCCTCCGACCTCAACTCCAACTCTATATATTTGGTTTCGGGGAGAAAAAAATCAGAGAGAAGGATTCATCGCGTTTTACAATACGAAGCCGCCGCTAAGCCCTAAAACCTATCGAGAGGGCTGATCTGGAGTCCGTTCGGGGCTCCAGAGAGGGGAATCCGTCGCCATCATCATCATCAACCATCCTCCATCACCAATTTCATGATGCTCACCGCCGTGCGTGAGTAATTCTATCATAGGCTTGCTGGACGGTGATGGGTTGGATGAGATTTATCATGTAATCGAGTTAGTTTTGTTAGGGTTTGATCCCTAGTATCCACTATGTTCTGAGATTGATGTTGCTATGACTTTGCTATGCTTAATGCTTGTCACTAGGGCCCGAGTGCCATGATTTCAGATCTGAACCTATTATGTTTTCATCAATATATGAGAGTTCTTGATCCTATCTTGCAAGTCTATAGTCACCTATTATGTGTTATGATCCGTTTAACCCCGAAGTGACAATAATCGGGATACTTACCGGTGATGACCGTAGTTTGAGGAGTTCATGTATTCACTATGTGTTAATGCTTTGTTCCGGTACTCTATTAAAAGGAGGCCTTAATATCCCTTAGTTTCCGTAAGGACCCCACTGCCACGGGAGGGTAGGACAAAAGATGTCATGCAAGTTCTTTTCCATAAGCACGTATGACTATATTCGGAATACATGCCTACATTACATTGATGAACTGGAGCTAGTTCTATGTCACCCTAGGTTATGACTATTACATGATGAACCGCATCTGGCATAATTCTCCATTACTGATCCATTGCAAATGAGTTTTCCATATATTGTTCTTCGCTGATTTACTTTTCCGTTGCTATTGCTATCATCACTACAAAATACCAAAAACATTACTTTTGCTATCATTACCTTTTTCTACGGTTACCACTACTATCATATTACTTTGCTACTAATAACTTTGCTGCAGATATTAAGTTTCCAGGTGTGGTTGAATTGACAAATCAGCTGCTAATGCTTGAGAATATTCTTTGACTCCCCTTGTGTCGAATCAATAGATTTGGGTTGAATACTCTACCCTCGAAAACTGTTGCGATCCCCTATACTTGTGGGTTATCAAGACTATTTTCTGGCGCCGTTGCCGGGGAGCATAGCTCTATTCTTTGAGTCACTTGGGATTTATATCTGCTTATCATTATGAAGAACTTGAGAAGATCCAAGAACCAAGATTTATCCCTCAACTACGAGGGGAGGTAAGGAACTGCCATCTAGCTCTGCACTTGATTCACCTTCTGTTTTGAGTAAGCTTGCGACACCTAAAACCTGCTTCTGCTATTCATTCTGATATGTCGCATGTTATTGATGATGCCACTTCTGCTATGCATGATACTTATGATGAAACTACTTCTATGCTTGATACTACTGTGCCACTTGGTGAATTTCTTGATGAACAACTTGCTAGGGCTAGAGAGTGAAAATATTGAATCTGATAATACTGATGAAAGTTGATGATGAAGACTTGCCTGTTATTCCTGAGGGTTATGTTTTTGATAAAGAAGCTTCTTTAGCTATTTTAGCTTGCAAAGATAGATACGAACTCAAGAGGTTATTAGCTAAATGGAATCAGCAATCTCTAAATGCTAGAATGAAACCTGACCCTGCTTTTGCTACTTCACCTATCTGTGTTACTGATAAGGATTATGAATTCTCTGTTGATCCTGATAAATTACTTTGGTTGAATCTGATCCTTTTCATGGCTATGAATCTGAAACTGTTGTGGCACATCTTACTAAATTAAATGATATAGCCACCCTGTTCACTAAGATGAGAGAACTCGTTACTTTTATATCCTTAAAATATTTCCGTTCTCATTAAAGGGTGATGCTAAGATATGGTTTAATTCTCTTGATCCTGGTTGTGTGCGTAGTCCCCAGGATATGATTTATTACTTCTCTGCTAAATATTTCCCTGCTCATAAGAAACAAGCTGCTTTAAGGGATATATATAATTTTGTGCAAATTGAAGAAGAGAGTCTCCCACAAGCTTGGGGGAGGCTTCTCCAATTACTTAATGCTTTGCCTGATCATCCTCTATTAAGAAAAATGAAATACTTGATATCTTTTATAATGGACTAACCGATGCTTCCAGAGATTACCTGGATAGTTGTGTTGGTTCTGTTTTCAGGGAAAGAACACGATGAAGCTGAAATTCTATTGAATAATATGTTGACAAATGAAAATAATTGGACACCTCCTCAGCCTATTCCTAAACCAACTCCGAAGAAGAGGGGTATTCTATTTCTCAGTCCTGAAGATATGCAAGAGGCAAAGAAATCTATGAAAGAAAAAGGTATTAAAGCTGAAGATGTTAAGAATTTGCCTCCTATTGAAGAAATACACGGTCTTAATTTACCGCCTGTTGAAGAAACATATGATCTTAATCCATTACCTATTGAAGAAACTCATGGTCTTGATAACCCGACACAGGTAGTAAAGGTAAATTCTCTCTATAGATATGATAAAGCTGAAATCCCATTTACTAAAGTTTGCTAGCCCATGCTTAGATGAGTTTGATAAATTTATGGCTAAGCAAGAAGATTTTAATGCTTATTTTGGTAGACAATTGAAATACAATTCAAATATGCTTGAACACTTGGGTGATTATATGGCTAATGTCAAAGGTGAACTTAAACTTATTAGTAAACATGCTTCTATGGTTACCACTCAAGTAGAACAAGTACTTAAAGCTCAAAATGATTTGCTCAATGAATTGAATAGTAAGAATAATGATAATGCTGTTAGAGTGGCTACTAGAACTGGTAGAATGACTCAGGAACCTTGTATCCTGAAGGCCACCCTAAGAGAATTGAGCAAGATTCTCAGAGAAATAATGTAGATGCACCTAGTCCTTCTAATAGGAAGAAAAAGAAAAATGATAGGACTTTGCATGCTTCTAGTAAACCTTACTGAACACATGAGAATCCAAATGATATTTCTATTTCTGATGCTGAAACACAATCTGGTAATGAACCTGAAACTAGTGATAATGTTAATATAATGTTCATGATGATGCTCAACCTAGTAATGATAATGATATAGAAATTGAACCTGCTGTTGATCTTGATAACCCACAATCAAAGAATCAACATTATGATAAGAAAGACTTTGTTGCTAGGAAACATGGTAAAGAAAGAGAACCATGGGTTCAGAAACCCATGCCTTTTCCTCCCAAACCATCCAAGAAAAAGGATGATGAGGATTTTGAGCGCTTTGCTGAAATGATTAGACCTATCTTTTTGCGTATGCGATTAACTGATATGCTCAAAATGAATCCTTATGCTAAGTATATGAAAGATATGCTATAATAAAAGAAAGGATACCGAAGCTGAAATTCCACCATGCTTGCTAATTATACTTTTGGGTGGAATACCAAAGAAACTTTAGATCCCAGAGTACCCACTATACATGGCTCCATTAAAAGAAACTATGTTTAAACTGCTTTATGTTATCTTGAGCCTGGTGTTAGTTATGCCTCTCTCTTTATATCGTAGACTTGATTTGAATAAGTTGACACCTACTGAAATATCCTTTGCAATAGCTGATAAATCAACTGCTATACCTGTCCGGTATTTTGAGGATGTGCCTGTTGTAGGTTGCAAACGGTTACTATTTTAACGACTTTGTTATTCTTGATATTCCCGGAGGACGATAGTATGTCTATTATTCTTGGAAGACCCTTTTTGAATACTGCAGGGGCTGGTATTGATTGCACTAAAGGCAACGCCACTTTTCATGTTAATGGTAATGAGCATACGGTACACTTTCCGAGGAAACAACCTCAAGTTCATAGTATCAACTCTATTGGAAAAATTCCATCGATTATATTTGGAGGTTTTGAATTTCCTCTTCCTACTGTCAAGAAGAAATATGATATTCTTATTATTGGGGATGTGCATATCCCCGTTGAGGTAACATAGTGTTATTCAAAATTTCTCCGGTTCCATGTTATTTGAAATGAGTTCGTTAACAAGACATGATCAACCTTGTTAGTGGATTCCTTTTGATGAGCATGAGATGGATGAAACTAGAAGGCACAACCCGTTGTACCCTACTCTTACTTTCTGTTATTTATATTAAATAAAATAAAAATAGTATTTTTCTGTCTATTATCTGAATTATCCATGCAATATAAAAATATCCCGAAAATAAAAGTTCTCCAAATGCCCTGAAATTTAAATATAATTTTTCCTGGAATATTTGAGAATATCTGGCACTGAGAACACAGCAGGAGGAGCTGGCACCTGGCCATGAGGGTCAGGGGCGCGCCCTACCCCCCTGGGTGTGCCTCCCTGTCTCGTGGGCCCACGGCCTCCTCCACTTATTCCTGCACCCACACACTCCTTCCTCCCCCAAACACGAATATCCAGCTCAAGCACGAGTTCTAGCTCACTTTGCTGCCATTTTCGATCTCCTTGCTCAAAGCACCTCTCACAAAACTGCTTGGGGAGATTGTTCCTTGGTATGTGACTCCTCCATTGGTCCAATTAGTTTTTGATTACTAAAAATTTCAGAAATTTTTCAGAGAAAGAAATATGCTTAGGAAAATGTACCAAGGTGGTTCTTCAAGGAAGTAAGGACCCAGGCTTGCAATGCGTGATCTGATGATGAGCCACCAAGAACGCTCCAGTGCGTCCTTGTGAATGGCCTTCGGAAAACTTTATGGATCGAGCGGGATTATTAAAAATTTAACGCATATTTGCGTAACGCTGATCTTGTGAGCTTCGAGGAAGAGAAGTGCAGCCAGTATCACATCTCACTAGTTCCTTTGTGAGGAGGTTTGAATTTTCATCTTCACGTAATATCTCCAACTGTCCATGTTTGATCTTTATGAAAATTCTTACACTATGGACTTAGAGGATTTTACCACTGCTTGCAAACTTCCACAATGGGGTAGTATCAGGGATCCTCGCCAAATCTGAATTTAGAGATTTCTTGGCCTATATACTGTGGGGAATCTAGAGATATAACACAAGCTACTATAGGGAGCATTCACTTTCCTGCTATACATTATTTTGCTCTCTTCATAGGTAGATGCATTAATGGTAAAGATGAGGCATGTCACATGTGTGTCCCTGACCTCAGTATTCTTAGGAGTGCTGTGTTAGGAGATAAATCTTATAATTTGGGAGCCATTGTTGCACGTAGGTTGCATCTTAATAGATTTAATGGAGATTTCTTTGGTGGAATTTATGCAACCCACATAGCTCATTTTCTTGGTGTAGCCATACGCGAAGATGATATTGAATTACCCCCTTCTTACCTAGACTTTAATGCTATGGTTCACCACCAGTTTGTCGAGAGGAATGAATCACCTCTCCAGTATCGACTAATCTTTGACAGACGCCGTGCTGTCCATATTACTCTCCCTGCTCCTCCTTCTTTGATCATCAGGCAAAAGGAAGATATGTTATTACCAGAGAGGAGGCAGATGAGTACGAGAGGAGAGCGGAGGCCGCTCGTCGCCACGCTGCAGCCAGAGGCGATAGCCGCTGCATCGCAGTACGACCCCAACTTACTATTATGGATATCAGCCAGCCACCGTGGCCATAGACCAACTTAGGCCAAAAGCCTAAGCTTGGAGAGTACGTATTTCTCACCGAACATTACATTTATGTTCACACACTCATTGCTAGATGTCGGTGTTCATATTTTTCATTGTATCATCCATGCTAGTTTATTTCCTTTTTATGCTTTCTTCTTGTGTGTTTAATAAACCTTAAGAAAAACCAAAAAATTAATGTAGATTTTAATTAGTTTACTTTCCATGCTTGTAGTAGTAATTAAAAAGAAAACCCAAAAAGATTTCATGTTCTTCTTTTGCTTGTTGGGAGCTTTCCCGTGTAAATAGTTTTATTTCTTTTCTTTTCTTTGGGGGTCGATAGGAGTAAGACCATAATTAAATTGTTGAAGTGGCTCTTATATGCATTATTGTTGATCTGACAAAAGAGCCATATTGCCTTGTCTTCTCCTGTTTATTGAATGCTTGCAGATTCCAGCTTAGTCCAATGCACGCACACTATTATTATTATTATTCACATCGTTCGGTCATGCAAGTGAAAGGCAATTATGACGATATATGATGGACTGACTGAGTTAAGAAAAGCTGGTATGAACTCGACCTCTTTTTTTTGTAAATATGATTAGTTCATGATTCGGCATATTATGAATAAACATGTTTGCAATGACAACTAGAAATCACAGTTTCTTGTGCCATGCTTGATTAGCTATGAGTTATAATGGTTTACCTTGCGTGCCAACATGCTATTGAAATGGTTATGATGCGGTATGATAGGGTGGTATCCTCCTCTCAATGATTTAAATGACTTGACTTGGCGCATGTTCACGCATGTAGTTGAAACAAAATCAACATAGCCTTCACGATATTTATGTTCATGGTGGATTATATCCTACTCATGCTTGCATTCGGTGTTGATTAATTTTAATGCATGTTCATGACTGTTGTCGCTCTCTAGCTGGTCGCTTCCCAGTCTTTTGCTAGCCTTCACCTGTACTAAGCAGGAATACTGCTTGTGCATCCAATCCCTTAAACCCCAAAGTTATTCCACATGAGTCCACTATACCTACCTATATACGGTATCTACCTGCCGTTCCAAGTAAATTTGTATGTGCCAAACTCTAAACCTTCAAATAAATATCTGTTTTGTATGCTCGAATAGCTCATGTATCAACTAGGGCTGTCTGTATCTTCCATGTTAGGCGGGTTATTCTCAAGAGGAGTGGACTCCGCTCCTCACTCACGAGAAAGTGGCTGGTCACCGGGATGCCCAGTCCCATGCTTTATGCAAACAAATCAAAATAATTGCAAACAAAACTCCCCCTGGGACTCTTGTTAGTTGGAGGCACTCGTTGTTTCGAGCAAGCCATGGATTGATGCTTGTTGGTGGAAGGGGGAGTATAAACTTTACCATTCTGTTTGGGAACCGCCTATAATGTGTGTAGCATGGAAGATATTGCCATCTCTTGGTTGTTATGTTGACAATGAAAGTATACCGCTCAAAATATTATTCACCTCTATTTCAAAATCGAGCTCTGGCACCTCTACAAATCCCTGCTTCCCTCTGCGAAGGGCCTATCTATTTACTTTCATGTTGAGTCATCATCCTCTTATTAAAAAGCACCAGTTGGAGAGCACCACTGTCATTTGCATTCATTATTGTTAGTTTACATTGAGTATGACTTGACTGGATCTCTTTTACCATGAATACAATGTCTAGTCAGTCCTTGATCTTTAAAGGTGCTCTGCATTTATGTTTTGCGGTCTCAGAAAGGGCTAGCGAGATACCATCTTGTTATATCATATTATGATTGTTTTGAGAAAGTGTTGTCATCCAAGATTTATTATTATTGCTCGCTAGTTGATTATGTCATTGATATGAGTAAACTTGAGACCTAAGGATTATTGTGAATGTGGTTAGTTATAATCTTTGCTGAAAACTTGAATGCTGGCTTTACATATTTACAACAACAAGACCAAACAGAGTTTGTAAAAGTTTTTCTTTATCACTTTCAGTTTATCAACTGAATTGCTTGAGGACAAGCAAAGGTTTAAGCTTGGGGGAGTTGATACGTCTCCGTCGTATCTACTTTTCCAAACACTTTTGCCCTTGTTTTGGACTCTAACTTGCATGATTTGAATGGAACTAACCTGGACTGACGTTGTTTTCAGCAGAATTACCATGGTGCTATTTATGTGCAGAAACAAATGTTCTCGGAATGACCTGAAAATTCACGGAACAACTTTTTGGAAATAAAAAAATCTTTGCAAAAGATGAAGGCCAGGGGGCCCACCACCTGTGCACGAGGGTGGGGGGCGCGCCTGCCCCCCTACCTCGTGGGCCCCCTGGAGCTCCTCCGACCTCAACTCCAACTCTATATATTTGGTTTCGGGGAGAAAAAAATCAGAGAGAAGGATTCATCGCGTTTTACGATACGGAGCCGCCGCCAAGCCCTAAAACCTCTCGGGAGGGCTGATCTGGAGTCCGTTCGGGGCTCCGGAGAGGGGAATCCGCCGCCATCGTCATCATCAACCATCCTCCATCACCAATTTCATGATGCTCACCGCCGTGCGTGAGTAATTCCATCGTAGGCTTGCTGGACGGTGATGGGTTGGATGAGATTTCATGTAATCGAGTTAGTTTTGTTAGGGTTTGATCCCTAGTATCCACTATGTTCTGAGATTGATGTTGCTATGACTTTGCTATGCTTAATGCTTGTCACTAGGGCCCGAGTGCCATGATTTCAGATCTGAACCTATTATGTTTTCATCAATATATGAGTTCTTGATCCTATCTTGCAAGTCTATAGTCACCTATTATGTGTTATGATCCGTTAACCCCGAAGTGACAATAATCAGGGATACTTACCGGTGATCCTCTCTCT
>NC_053025.1:374464059-374495822 GCF_003073215.2 Triticum urartu | reverse complement strand
TAAAAACTTAACCTTTTCCCAATTTTAGTTCTTGGCAGATTTTAGCTAATAGGACAAGTCAAGCAATCATCACACAATTCAAGCAAGCATGCAAAGAGTATATTGGCAGCGGAAAGTAAAGCATGCAACTTGCAAGAATGTAAAGGGAAGGGTTTGGAGAATTCAAACGCTATTGGAGACACGGATGTTTTTCCCGTGGTTCGGATAGGTGGTGCTATCCTACATCCACGTTGATGGAGACTTCAACCCACGAAGGGTAACGGTTGCGCGAGTCCACACAGGGCTCCACCCACGAAGGGTCCACGAAGAAGCAACCACCCACAAAGGGTCCACGAAGAAGCAACCTTGTCTATCCCACCATGGCCATCGCCCACACAGGACTTGCCTCACTAGCGGTAGATCTTCACGAAGTAGGCGATCTCCTTGCCCTTACAAACTCCTTGGTTCAACTCCACAATCTTGTCGGAGGCTCCCAAGTGACACCTAGCCAATCTAGGAGACACCACTCTCCAAGAAGTAACAAATGGTGTGTAGGTAATGAACTCCTTGCTCTTGTGCTTCAAATGATAGTCTCCCCAACACTCAACTCTCTCTCATAGGATTTGGATTTGGTGGAAAGAAGATTTGAGTGGAAAGCAACTTGGGAAGGCTAGAGATCAAGATTCATATGGTAGGAATGGAATGTCTTGGTCTCAACACATGAGTAGGTGGTTCTCTCTCAGAACATATGAGTTGGAATGATGTGTGTGTTCTGATGGCTCTCTCATCGAATGAGAAGAAGGTGGAGGGGTATATATAGCCTCCACACAAAATCCAACCGTTACACAGTTTTCCAATCTCGGTGGGACCGAATCAATAAGCTCGGTCGGACCGAAAATGTAAACCTAGTGACCGTTAGTGATTTTCGGTGGGACTGACATGCAACTCGGTAGGACCGATATGGTTAGGGTTTGGGCATAACGTAATCTCGGTGAGACCGATTACACAAACTCGGTGAGACCGAATTTGGTAATTAGCTAACCAGAGAGTTGGTCAGGCAAACTCGGTGGGACCGATTTGCTCTTTCGGTGGACCGAGTGGAACTCGGTGAGACCGAAAAGTTACAAAGGGGAAACACTGAGTTTACATTGCAATCTCGGTGGGACCGATTCGCTCTTTCGGTGGGACCGAAAAGTTACGAAAGGGAAACAGAGAGTTTGCAACCCCATCTCGGTGAGACCGAGATCCCTATCGGTAGGACCGAATTGCTAGGGTTTGGCAGTGGCTAATGACAAGTGAAACTCGGTGGCGCCGGATAGGAAGAATCGGTAGGACCGAGTTTGGCTTAGGGTTTGGTCATATGTGGATATGGGAAAGTAGTTGAGGGTTTTGGAGCATATCACTAAGCACATGAAGCAAGAGGCTCATTAAGCAACACCTCATCCCTCCTTGATAGTATTGGCTTTTCCTAAAGACTCAATGTGATCTTGGATCACTAAAATATAAAATGAAGAGTCTTGAGCTTTTGAGCTTGAGCCAATCCTTTGTCCTTAGCATTTTGAGGGTTCCACTTTCACATCCATGCCATGCCAATCATTGAGCTTTCCTGAAATAATCATCTTGGAATAGCATTAGCTCAATGAGCTATATGTTGTTATGAATTACCAAAACCACCTAGGGATAGTTGCACTTTCAAGCGCACATTGTACTTGTGGAGCAGCTCCGTGGAGAGGATTGCAGTCGACCCGCACCTCGTCATCCTTGCGGATAGGGATGGAGCGCACATTGTACTTGTGGTGCAGCTCTGTGGAGAGGATTGCAGTCGACCTGCACCTCGTCATCCTTGCGAATAGGGATGGTTTTTCAACTTAGGCGAGTACTAGACTGCAGCTAAGCCCCCAAGTGTGAGGTTTGCTCATCACTCGGTAGGATTTTTGAAACTTAGGCAAGCACTGGACTGCGGCTAAGCCCCCGAGTGTGAGGTTTGCTCATCACTCAGTAGGATTTTTGAAACTTAGGCGAGCACTAGACTGCAGCTAAGCCCCTGAGTGTGAGGTTTGCTCATCACTCGGTAGGATTTTTGAAACTTAGGAGAGCACTGGACTGCAGCTAAGCCCCCGAGTGTGAGGTTTGCTCATCACTCGTAGGATTTTTGAAACTTAGGCGAGCACTCGACTGCAGCTAAGCCCCCGAGTGTGAGGTTTGCTCATGACTCGGTAGGATTTTTGAAATTAGGCGAGCACTTGACTGCAACTAAGCCCCTGAGTGTGAGGTTTGCTCATGACTCGGTAGGATTTTTGAAACTTAGGCGAGCACTGGACTGCAGCTAAGCCCCCGAGTGAGAGGCTTGCTCATCACTCGGTAGGATTTTTTCAACTTAGGCGAGTACTGGATTGCAGCTAAGCCCCTAAGTGAGAGGCATGCTCATCACTCGGTAGGATTTTTTCAACTTAGGCGAGTACTGGACTGCAGCTAAGCCCCCGAGTGAGAGGCTTTCTCATCACTCGGTAGGATTTTTTCAACTTAGGCGAGTACTGGACTGCAGCTAAGCCCCCGAGTGAGAGGCTTGCTCATCACTCGGTAGGATTTTTTCAACTTAGGCGAGTACTGGACTGCAGCTAAGCCCCCGAGTGAGAGGCTTGCTCATCACTCGGTAGGATTTTTTCAACTTAGGCGAGTACTGGACTGTAGCTATGCCCCCGAGTGAGAGGCTTGCTCATCACTCGGTAGGATTTTTTTCAACTTAGGCGAAACGGATTCACAGCTAAGCCACCGAGTGAGTGGCTTGCTCATCACTTGGTAGGGTTTTTTAAACTTAGGCGAAACGGATTCACAGCTAAGCCACCCACTAGGGGATTTCAGAAACAAATGTAAGCAATCGACAATTATTTTATAAGACTGTAAAAACTCTTGTCTTTGATAAACAACCTACAAAGGTGCTTCTTATTACATCCCAATAGCCCGAGTGCTTAAGTATAAAAGGGGCGGATTAGCTCCGCATTCCAAGCTCGTGGCTCGTCTTTCTTGTGCTCAACGTTGTAGAGGTGGTACGCTCCATTGTGGAGCACTCTGGTGACAACGAAGGGGCCTTCCCAGGCAGGAGCAAGCTTGTGTGTTCTGCTGATCCACTCGGAGAACCAAGTCTCCCTCTTGAAATGCTCGACCCCTCACGTTTCTGGCATGGAATCGACGCAGGTCTTGCTGATAGATGGTTGATCGGATCAAGGCCATCTCTCTTTCTTCTTCTAGGAGATCAACTGCATCTTGCCGTGCCTGTTCTGCTTCTTCTTCTGAGAAAAGCTCGACTCGGGGCACATTGTGGAGCAAGTCACTCGGAAGTACAGCTTCGGCTCCATAAACCAAGAAAAAGGGGGTTCTGCCAGTCGACCGATTGGGAGTTGTCCTCAATCCCCACAATACTGATGGAAGTTCATCGACCCAGGCTCCTGCTGCGTGTTTGAGGTCACGCATCAGTCGGGGTTTCAGTCCTTTGAGAATCAATCCATTTGCTCTTTCAGCTTGCCCATTCGACTGGGGGTGGGCGACTGAGGCATAGTCGACTCGAGTACCTTGTGAAGCACAGAAAGTTCTGAACTCATCAGAATCGAAGTTTGAACCGTTGTCAGTGATGATGCTGTGTGGAACACCATATCTGAATGTTAACTCTCTGATGAAGCTGACAGCAGTACTGGCTTCAAGGTTCTTGATAGGCTTGGCTTCAATCCACTTGGTGAACTTGTCGACTGCTACAAGCACATGAGTGAATCCACTCCTACCAGTCCTCAGAGGTCCAACCATATCCAATCCCCAAACAGCAAAAGGCCAGACGAGTGGAATGGTCTTCAGGGCCGACGCAGGCTTGTGAGACATGTTGGAGTAAAACTGGCAACCTTCACATTTGTCGACTATTTCTTTTGCCATCTCATTTGCCCGTGGCCAGTAAAATCCCGCTCGGTATGCTTTGGCCACAATGGTCCGAGAGGACGCATGGTGACCACAGGTCCCCGAGTGGATGTCATTGAGGATCACTCGACCTTCTTCAGGTGTTATGCATTTCTGGCAAACTCCAGTCACACTTTCTCTGAACAACTGTCCTCTTATCACAGTAAAGGCTTTAGATCGACGGACGATCTGTCGAGCCTCTTCTTCATCTTCTGGGAGTTCCTTCTAAGAATGTATGCAATATATGGTACTGTCCAATCGGGGGTGATGACCAAAACTTCCATGATCAAGTCGACCACGGCTGGAACCTCGATTTCAGTCGGATCGGTGGCACTCTTCGGCTGGGGGCTCTTCAGTGAAGGGATCTTCTTGAACTGAAGGTGTATGAATATGCTCCAGGAACACATTACTGGGAATGGCTTCTCTCTTGGAGCCTATCTTTGCCAGATCATCGGCTGCTTGATTTTTCAGTCGAGGGATGTGATGGAGCTCTAACCCCTCAAACCTCTTTTCTAACTTTCTCACTGCATTGCAATAACCAGTCATAGCTGGGCTTCTGACATCCCACTCCTTCATCACCTGATTGACCACTAAATCCGAGTCGCCATAGACCATGAGGCGACGGACGCCGAGTGAAATGGCCATACGCAACCCGTACAGAAGTGCCTCATATTCAGCTTCATTGTTGGAGGAGTCAAAGTGAATCTGGAGAACATAGCTGAGTTTGTCACCACGGGGGATACCAACACCACCCCAGCACCGGAACCATTCAGCATCTTGGACCCATCGAAGAACATGGTCCAATGCTCCGAGTGAATTTGGGCCGGAAGTTGCTGTTCGATCCACTCGGCGAGGAAATCAGCTATTGCTTGGGACTTGATAGCCTCAAATTTGATGTCCAGGGGAAGGAGTTCAATCGCCCACTTTGCCACTCGACCAGTTGCATCTCTGTTGTTCAGAATCTCTGATAATGGAGCGTCGCTGACGACTGTAATGGAATGATCAGAGAAATAGTGTGCAACCTTCTTCGTGGTCATGTAAATCCCATAAACAAGCTTCTGATAATGTGGATATCTTTGCTTCGACGGAGTCAGAACTTCAGAAACATAATATACTGGGCGCTGAACTTTATAGGCTTTTCCTTCTTCCTCCCGCTCGACTGCGAGTACTGTACTGACAACTTGTCTAGTGGCTGCAATATAAAGCAGTAAAGGCTCTTTGCTGATTGGTGCAAGCAAGCACCGGCTGGGTGGAAAGCAGGGCTTTGAGCTCTGCCAAACACTGCATCAGCTTCGGGGTCCACTCGAACTTATCAGACTTCTTCATCAGTCGGTAAAGAGGTAATGCCTTTTCACCGAGGCGAGAAATGAATCGACTCAAGGTAGCCAAACAACCAGTAAGCTTCTGACATCGTGCACACGCACAGGGCTTTTCATCCGAAGTATAGCACCAAATTTCTCTGGGGTTAGCGTCGATCCCTCGTTCGGAAACGAGGAACCCGAGTAATTTTCCACCTGGAACTCCGAATGTGCATTTCGATGGATTAAGCTTGATATCATACCTTCTGAGGTTGGCAAAGGTTTCAGCGAGGTCAGCCAGTAGGTCGGAACCCTTACGTGACTTGACCACGATGTCGTCCATGTATGCTTCCACATTCCGACTGATCTGAGTGAGTAAACACTTCTGGATCATACGCCATGAATGTGGCTCCGGCGTTCTTCAGGCCAAATGGCATAGTGACATAACAGAAGCATCCGAATGGAGTGATGAAAGCCGTTTTTATCTCATCGGGTCCATACAGTCGGATCTGATGATACCCGGAATAGGCGTCCAAAAAGGACAAACGCTCACCCCCCGCAGTCGAGTTGGCAATTTGGTCAATGCGGGGGAGAGGAAACTGATCTTTCGGGCAGGCCCAATTGATATGCTTGAAGTCAATGCACATGCGAAGTGAATCATCCTTCTTGGGGACCATGACAACATTGGCGAGCCACTCGGAGTGGTAAATCTCTCGGATAAACTTAGCTGCCAAGAGCCGAGCCACTTCCTCACCAATTGCTTTTCTCTTCTGGATTGTGGACCGTCGGAGATGTTCCTTGACTGGTTTTACATTTGGGTCGACTCGCAAACGATGCTCAGCCAGTCCCCTGGGTACACCCGGCATGTCAGAAGGTTTCCATGCAAAGATGTCCCAGTTCTCACGGAGGAACTGGATGAGCGCTTCTTCCTATTTGCTGTCGAGTGTTGTTGAGATATGGGTCGGAGCAGCATTGGGATCGGTCGAGTGAATATGAATCGACTTCGTTTCACCAGACGACTGAAATGCAGAATCTGTGGCAGGCTTCTTGGCTCGCAGCAAATCACTCGGATCAGCATTTTTCTGATACTCTTGCAGTTCTACTACTGCCATTTGTGCATCGACAATCTTTGAGCCCTTTTAGAAGCACTCTTTTGCCTTCTGCCGATTGCCAGTGACAGTTATTACTCCTCCAGGACCAGGCATCTTCAATTTGAGATACACGTAACATGGTCGAGCCATAAAACGTGCATAAGCGGGCCTACCCAGAATAGCATGGTAAGCACTCTTGAAATCCACTAGCTCAAATGTCAACTTTTCCTTGCGGTAATTCTTGGAATCACCGAAAACCACATCAAGGGTGATCTGGCCGAGTGACTGAGCCTTCTTGCCAGGTATAACGCCATGGAAACTCATGTTGCTTTCACTAAGCTTGGACATCGGAATGCCCATTCCCTTCAAGGTTTCAGCATAAAGGATATTCAGGCCACTGCCACCATCATCAGCACTTTAGTCAGTCGAGTGCCTTCAACTACTGGGTCTGTAAGTGCATCTATGCCACCCCTAGGTGGTTTTGGAGTATTGACGACAAACCTAGTGAGGGACTAATGTGTTTGTGAGAATTGCAGGATAACACAGGTAGAAGTCCCTCATTGATTCGGTTTCCTACCAGAGATGACCCCTAAAAATGTATGAAGACATTGAAGTCAAAGGTGGTATGTGAAGATATTCACATTGAAGACTATGACAAGAGAAGACATCGCATGAAGCTATGGAGCTCGAAGACTTAGTCTTCGTGTTCTTTTTCTTCTTTGTTGAGTCATAGGAACCACCGTACTGTTAAGTGGGGTCCAAGAGAACCAGTCAGAATGACTGAAGTGATGCTTAACCAAAATCCTATGTCTTCGAGTGAAGACTATGAGAGCGAATCTTGTCCAGAGTCGGACAAGTCAGCTTTGCTTGTAGCCCAAGTAAAGTTGCCGTGTGTTGAAATCTGACCGTTGGAACATGTGTCAGTTCCTTAGTGACCCAGGGTCATTTCGGACAAATCAGGTCGGGTTGCCTAGTGGCTATAAATAGCCCACCCCCTACAACCATAAACGGTTGGCTGCTCAGAGTTAAAGTACGGCTTTTGTCGTTGAGAGCAACCCACCTCGAAGCCTTTGAGAGAGAATTCCTTGCGAGGATAAAGCCCTAACCACCCAGAGCCAAAGAGTGTTAGGCATCACTTAAGTCTTCTTGTCTGTGTGATCTGAAGACTTATTACACTTGAGGACTGTGAATCCTCCAGCCGGTTAGGCGTCGCGTTCTGAGCATCCAAGAGTCATTGTGGATCGCCGATGAACAAAGTCTGTGAAGGTTTGGGAGTCTACCTTGAAGACTTACCAGAGTGATTGGGCGAGGTCTGTGTGACCTTAGCTCAAGGGGAATACGGTGAGGACTGGGTGTCCTGAGCTGCGTGTTCAGGACTGGGTGTCCGGGACTGTGTGTCCTCAGGTTTAAATACCTAGCCGCCCTAACCAGACATACAGTTGTCACAGCAACTGGAACTGGTCCAACAAATCATTGTCTTCAACGAGTCACTGGTTTCATCCTTCCCTTCCCTTTACTTACTGTTGGTCCTTGTGAAGTCATCGTATGATTGCACTATCTTTTGTCTTCACTGAGTGACTGCTTGTTCTGATTGGCTTCTTAATATCTTCCTACCTGATCCTTACTACCTAGCTGCTATTAGTCATTGTGCTTTCACTTCATTGAATACTTGACTATGGTTTGCCTAGTGTAGTCTACCTTCCGCTGCATGGTAATAGGTTTATTTCTATCGTTTGTCTTCGAAACTTCCACGTTTTGAAGACTTTCATAAAAATCGCCTATTCACCCCCCTCTAGTCGATATAACACACTTTCAATTGGTATCAGAGCAAGGTACTCCCTTGTTCTGTGTGATTCGGTTTAACCACCTGGAGTTTTAGCTATGTCGACTGCAGGGATAATTAAAGTCTCCGCTGCGTGCCCCGTCTTCGATGGAACTGAATATCCCTACTGGAAGAATAAGATGCGCATGCATCTTGAAGCCATTGATGTCGACCTATGGTATGTCGTCAAGAACGGCGTTCCCAAGGCTGGAGAAGGTGTCACTGCTGCTGACGTCAAGAAGTTCGTTCAACTGGACTCTACTGCCAAGAATATCATCTGTGGTCATCTGACCAAAGGACAGTATGGCCGCGTGAGTGCTTTGGAAACATCTAAGCTAGTCTGGGACTGGCTCTCCAAGGTCAATGAAGGCGTCTCAACCCAGAGAGATCAGAGAATCAGTGTCCTTCGCAACCTCTTCAACCGCTTCAAGAGAAATGACAATGAGAATGTCCAGCTCACGTTTGATCGACTCACTGACATCACAAATGAGCTTCAAGCTCTCGGCGCCACTGAGATCACCAAGCATGAAGTCGTCAAGACACTCCTGAGATCACTTGACAGCTCGTTTGACACCCTAGCCCTGATGATTCAAGAACGTCCTGACTTCAAGACACTCGATCCGTCTGACATACTTGAGAGGCTCAACACACACGAGTTTCAGCTTTCTGAGAAAAGAGACATCTACGGTCCCAACTATGGGCGAACTCGTGCCTTGAAGGCAAAAGCTGTCTCCACATCTGAAGAAGAATCTGACAGCAGTTCTGATGATCCTGAAGACATTGGAAAGGAGCTTGCTATGCTTGTGAAGAAGTTCCAAAAATTCACCAAGAAGAAAGGCTTCAGAAAGTCTTCACGATCAAGCTCAAGGAATGATGAAGCTTCTGCTCATGACTACAAGAAAAGATCATGCCACAAGTGCAAGAAACCTGGCCACTACATCTCTGAGTGTCCGCAGTGGGACAATGAGAACAACAGAAGAAGAAGAGCAAGGAGTATGACTCTGACGACAAGAAGAAGAAGAAATACTCAAAGTCTTCTTCCAAGTCTTCCTCCAAGTCTTCATCACACAAGAAGAGCTCATCTGGCAAGGCACGTGCGTTTGTTGGCAAGGAAATGGATTCAGAGGAGGAGTCCGCTTCTGAGGAGGCGGAGGTGGAGTCTGAGGAGGAGTCCGATTCTGGCATTGCGAGTCTGGCTACAGCATACGTTGCCAAGTCCATCTTCAACACTGAAGACAATGACTCCATCACCGACACCGATGCAAATGACAAGGACTACTCCGCTCCTACCTACTGCTTCATGGCACGCGGTGCCAAGGTAAACACACGCACTACTCACTATCAAACATCTAGTGACGATGACTCTGATTGTGGTTCCAAACCCAGCTACAAAA
Source organism: Triticum urartu (assembly GCF_003073215.2). NCBI lineage: Eukaryota > Viridiplantae > Streptophyta > Magnoliopsida > Poales > Poaceae > Triticum > Triticum urartu. The sequence goes on along the minus strand of NC_053025.1, from coordinate 374,486,296 downwards.
CACTCGCTAAAATTGCAACTGAACAACAGAAAACCATGGAACACATTCAAAAACTGTTAGACAAAAGCGATGATCTGTTAGACGCTGAAATGACTCGATCTCAGTCCTTAATTGAAGACATAAAAAATCTTCACGTTAAGTATGAGGAACTTGAAAGTCGTCATGAAACGCTCTCAACAGCTCATGAAAGCTTTCCTATGATTATCTTCAAAGGAAGCAAGATCTTGAGAAATTGAGAGCGGCTCATGAAGATCTTCAAAAGGAAAACGAGTCACTTCGCGCCAAACAGATCAGTTCCGCTCAGGAAGGATTTGAACCACCATGTCTTAAATGCATTGAGCGTGATAATGCTACTTCTGTTGCTGAATGTTCTACTGCTACTGTTGCAATATCTTCAACTGTTGATGTGGGAACTAACCCCTCTGCTGAGGATACCACTGCTATTGCTGATGAGAATGCTAGGTTGAAGACATTGCTTGAAACAGGGATGTACAAAAGTCTCAAAGGGCATCAGACACTATGTGATGTCCTCAAAAGGCAGATCCTGAACCGAAACCCTAGGAAAGAGGGTGTTGGGTTCGAAAGGAAAATGAATGCTGATGGCTCTTACTGGAAACCTGAGCAGTACCCCAAAACCACATGGGTTGCTGCAAAGGAACCTTCAGCAGATCCATCCACTCTATCTGGCTTCACTTGTGCTAACCCCATTGTTATTGATGAATCCTTTGATGCAAACTATAAACTGTTTAAGAATCAGAATGGTGAAGTGTTTGCCAGGTATATTGGTACTAACTGCAGGAATGGACCGCCTATGAAGAAGATCTGGGTGCCGAAAAGGTGTTTGGAGAATCTTCCTGTGAATGTCATCATGACACCACAGGTGAAGAAGACAAACCCCAGACCACAGGCTTCATACGGTCCAAAGGCTTCATACAGACAGAGGACTCACCTGAGTCGCACTAACGCAAATGTTTTGCAGGGAAGCCATACTCAGGCCTATGAATATGAGCGCGGTTCATCAAACCGCCATGTTCATAAGACCAAGAACTATTCTGCTTATTCTTATGAGTACTATTGTCCGCCTGCAAGACTTTTTGCTAGGGCTCCAAAGCCAAAGTTCTCAGATGCTGCACTTAGACTTATTGCTTCTAAGCCACCCTTGAAGATGTGGGTGGCTAAGAAAGCTTAACTCTCTTTTGCAGGGAAAGGTCTCCAGCAGAAAACCAAAATCGTCTGACGCTATTGCTGGGGACCTTAAACATCTTGTAGGGCGCAAGATCAAATGCCCGAATGGTCTTATATGTACTTTTCCTGAATCGCTTGCTACTCTCCCTATCAGTCCAAATCTCGATCTAAGCTTTCATAACCCACTGGTTCGTCAAATGTTTTTGCTTCACAATTCTCTTCGTGAAGCCTATCCCCCTAACTGCACTGTAGGGTACGACACCAGCATCTTCAGAATGGATTATTGATAGTGGGTGTACCAATCACATGACTGGCAAAAGAAGCCTTCTTATGGACTCAACCTATACGTCCATCCGACAAGAGTCACATCACATTTGCTGACACTGGTAAAAGTAAGGTATTGGGTCTAGGTAGAGTTGCAATCTCAAAGGATCAACACATGGATAAAGTCATGCTTGTTGAATCCCTTGGTTTCAACTTAATGTCTGTCTCAATGCTTTGTATTTAAACATGAATCGTGATGTTTGGAAAATATCGTTGCCTTGTTCTAATGGAATCTGACAAGTCTCTAGTGTTTGAAGGGTATCGGAAAGATGATTTGTACGTGGTAGATTTCTCAGCAGGACCACAGCTTGCCGTATGTCTTCTAGCAAAAGCTTCAGAATGCTGGCTCTGGCATCGGAGGCTAGGGCATGCTGGCATGAGGAACCTCCACACCCTTGCAAAGAAGAAGCATGTCATAGGCATCGAGGGCGTCAAGTTCAAGAAAGATCACTTATGCGGTGCCTGTGAAGCAGGAAAGATGACGAGGGCCAAACATCCCTCGAAGACAATCATGACAACCACTCGACCCTTCGAACTGCTCCACATGGATCTTTTCGGTCCCACTCATTACTCAACTCTTACTACTACTGCTTGTCTCTATGGCTTTGTCATTGTTGATGATTATTCTAGATATACTTGGGTGCACATAATCCTCTACAAGACTGAAGTGCAGGATGTCTTCAGACGCTTCGCCAATCGAGCAATGAACAACTATGGCGCCAAGATAAAGCACATCAGAAGTGACAATGGCACTGAATTCAAGAACACTGGCCTTGATACATATCTTGATACTTTGGGCATCACACATGAATTCTCAGCTCCGTACACGCCACAGCAGAATGGCGTCGTCGAACGCAAGAAAAGAACACTCATTGAGATGGCCCGAACGATGCTAGATGAATACAAGACTCCAAGAAAATTCTGGCCTGAAGCCATTGATACTGCATGCCATACAATCAATCGTGTTTATCTTCACAAGCTTCTGAACAAGACATCTTATGAGCTCCTTACTGGCAAGAAGCCAAATGTCAGTTACTTCAGAGTATTTGGCGCCAGGTGCTGGATCAAGGATCCACATCACACTTCAAAATTTGCACCAAAAGCACATGAGGGTTTTATGCTTGGATATGGAAAGGATTCGCACTCCTACAGAGTCTTCAATCTCTTTCATTATAAAGTGGTTGAAACAGTGGATGTGCGGTTCGATGAGACTAACGGTTCACAAAGAGAGCACCTGCCAAATGTGCTAGATGAAGTTCCATCCAGTGAATCAATCAAACTTATGGGAACTGGAGAAATCATACCCTCTGAAGCTCAACCTGAAGAGGAACTTATCATCTCCGCACCTGATCAACCTGAAGACAATGCTCAGCCTGAAGACAATCCCTCTAACAATGACAATGATCAGCAAGAGCAAAATCTTCGCCCTGTACATCCTCGTGTTGCCAATGAAGTGCAGATTGAGAGAATAATTGATAGCATCAATGCACCCGGTCCGCTCACTCGTTCAAGGGCAACAGCTAGCAAATTTCTGTGGGCACTTCGCATTCGTCTCAATAACAGAACCCAAGAAAGTTGAAGAAGCCTTCATGGAACCTGAATGGATTCAAGCTATGCAAGAAGAGCTTCAACAGTTTGAGCTGAATAATGTATGGGAACTGGTTAAGCGTCCTGATCCTCGGAAGCACAATATAATAGGCACCAAATGGATATATCGCAACAAGCAAGATGAGCATGGTCAAGTTGTCAGAAACAAAGCTCGTCTCGTTGCTCAAGGATATACTCAAGTTGAAGGGATTGACTTCGATGAAACATTTGCTCCTGTGGCTCGACTTGAAGCCATACGCATACTGCTGGCCTATGCAAATCATCATAACATACTTCTATATCAAATGGATGTGAAGAGCGCTTTTCTCAATGGCAAGATTGAAGAAGAAGTGTATGTTGCACAACCGCCTGGCTTTGAAGATCCAAAACATCCTGACATGGTATACAAGCTCAACAAGGCACTGTATGGCCTCAAACAAGCCCCTCGGGCTTGGTATGACACACTCAAATACTTCCTGAAGAGCAAAGGCTTCACACCTGGTTCCCTCGACCCCACTCTCTTCATGAAGACATATGATGGTGAACTGTTTGTGTGCCAAATATATGTGGATGACATTATCTTCGGCTGCACCAATCAGAAATACAGTGAAGAGTTTGGATATATGATGCAAGAGCAATATCAGATGTCCATGATGGGAGAGCTGAAGTTCTTCCTCGGTCTTCAAATACGACAGCAACGCAACGACATCTTCATATCTCAAGAGAAGTATCTCAAAGATTGCCTGAAGAAGTTCGGTATGCAAGACTGCAAAGGCTTCACGACGCCAATGCCAGCCAAACATCATCTGGGTCCCGACGACAATGGTAAAGAGTTCGATCAAAAGGTATACCGCTCCATGATTGGTTCTTTACTTTATCTATGTGCATCTAGGCCAGATATTATGCTTAGTGTTTGCATGTGTGCTCGATTCCAAGCGGCACCAAAGGAATCGCATCACTTAGCTGTGAAGCGAATTCTTCGATATTTGGCTTACACCCCAACTCTAGGATTATGGTATCCAAAGGGCTCAGAGTTTGATCTGGTTGGATTCTCGGATGCTGATTATGCTGGTGACAAGGTGGATCGCAAGTCTACATCAGGCACATGCCATTTTCTGGGACGATCACTTGTATGTTGGTCTTCAAAGAAGCAGAACTGTGTATCTCTCTCCACTGCTGAATCTGAATACATTGCTGCTGGATCTTGCTGCGCTCAGCTTCTGTGGATGAAGCAAACACTCAAGGACTATGGCATTCATCTGAAGCAAGTGCCACTCTACTGCGACAACGAAAGCGCCATCAAGATTGCCAACAACCCAGTTCAGCACTCGAAGACAAAGCACATTGAAATTCGTCATCACTTTCTCAGAGATCATGTTGTGAAGGAAGACATTGATATCATACACGTCAACACTGAAGAGCAATTGGCAGATATCTTCACCAAGCCCTTGGATGAGAAGAGATTTTGCAAGTTACGGTGTGAGCTAAATATCTTGGAATCCTCAAATGTCCTGTGATCAGGCACACATCCTAACACTTATGCATATTGATGACTTAGATGTGCAACACACGAATAAAGTATATCTTCAATCAATGAAGACATACATTCTAAGTGTGAATACATTAATGTGGAATTTGACTTCGGAGCGCCACGATAATTGTGCGCCGTGTCTGGGTCTAATACTTCCTATACGGTGGGTAACGCCACCACCAAATGTTCTGTTTGAAGTGTTTCACTCATGGCGTTACATTTGCTATGTATTCACATTTGGTTTGGCTTCAATCTCAACATATCTTCTTTATCTTCACTATTATTATATATATATACTAGTGTTCTGTCCTCTACAGCATTCACTTATAGCTATGTCTTCTTGTTGAATCTTTTGAACTAAGTGAATGTGATCGGACCCTAACCTCTCTATGCTTTCTATCTCAAACTCTATCTCTCCAAATCATATATTCTCTTGAAACTGTCGAATGTCTTCTCTGCGTCCTTGTCAGCAGAAGATACAGAGACAAACATTAAGTCCGCTTTCAATGCTAATTCCTTCACCTGAAACCCGAAGAAGTGGGAACGACCACCCGACAATCCAGGCGTGCGTGGGAACATGGAACAACCTCCGATATGTTGCATGATGGCCACGTGTTCTTCAGATGTGAATCACCAGGGGCACCTATGTAATAACGTTGTGCCGTCCCTGTCCCTATAAATACACGTCTCACCACAGTCATTATCCTTTCTTCCACTCTCGCACGAACCCTAGCGCCACCGCTAGCCCTCGACGACGCCGGCGATGAAGCGCTTAGCTGTTGTGACCTCTCCGACGCCGTATTCATGCCGGCCGCGGACATCGTCTTCTCCACCGCCGCCGTAGCTGTCATCCGTCGCCAAGTTAGGGCACGGACGATCGAACTGCCCGGCCTCCTCTTCCACTCCGTCTAGCAGTTCTTTGTGTGGTAAATAAAACTTCCTTTTTACAGCCCCTTTGATCCTATAGATTCATCACTTTCTACCATAAGAAGTTTCTGTTCACACAAGTTGGATCTATTTCATACTGCATCTCATTATATGCCTAGTATGTTCACTTATGCTTCACAACGTAGTTAGATTCCTCACTTGTACTGATCCATGGATTCGTACAAATCTGGAACCAACTCCTTATCTATGAGTGAATGTCTTCGCACGATGAGGTCAATGTCTTCTAAACTGATTTATCTTCAAAATCTTTTGAGAATGCATATGACCTCTTCCCCTTCCCTCGCACCTTAAGTGTCACAGGTACAGTGTCGAACCTTGGTTCTCATAGTCCGCATTCATTTGCAGAATTCTTACATCATCATATAAATTCTCCCCGGACTGTTTGAAAAGCTCACAAGCAGGGCATCTCGCGTGGGGATTTGGCCAGGCAGGAACAAAGCCGTTGGAAGATCGTGACTGAACGGCATTTCACGTTAAGGTTTTGCAGGGCTGCGATGGAGGTAAAATTAGCAAGCAGAGAGGAAGGTCGCGCTATATGAGATAGACGTGGAGGTGAACACAGCAGTATGTCCAAGACAAGGCGCTCACAGATGTTAACACTCTTGGTTCAGATTTAGAGTAACAGGACAGGAGCAGATGAGGATTCTTCTATACATGTACTGTATAGTAACGCAACATCCATGAGTTGCGAACTCGATTTTGGGCAGAACAGCTGTTAAGTACAGATGTGACAAAGAACGAGGACAGTACTGGATGAGAGAAATTCAGGTACAGTGTCAAGAGAACGAAAGTGCCATTGGGAGGGACAGGACCAATCACATCATGCAATCAGCAAAAGCCTATAATCACCCAGAGCCAAGATGAAGGCCATTAGAATGTAGACACAGAGGAGGGAACTTCTATCCCTGCCCTCGCACGGTCCGAGGAGTTACACAGTCGCTGCGATGCTGGACACAGAAAAATGAGGGACAAAAGTTTCTAGTAGCCGCATCGGTCCACTGCTATGGGGTTCGTGAACATCTGTTCCAAGTCCTCGCAGCAAGTTGGACGGAGTTGTCGATAAAGCGACTAATATCCAGGTTGCGTAAGAAATGAAAACGCGTGAAAGCGAAATTTACGGAAGGAGATATGAAAACAGCAAAGAGAGGCGAACGGTGAATGCGAGACACAAGAATAAACTTCTAACCCTGGTCCTCTATATGACTGACGGGACACCGAGATTGATCACCTATGATGCTGCAAAATGGCTCGTAATCTTTTTATAGTAGCGCACTGCGAAGGTGAATAGGTACATGAATATTGATGTGTGACATGTATAAAAAACATCGCCACGCGTTATTAACGGTCACTACTTACATTAACATAAACTGTTTACCATAGGCAGCTCTCATGGCAAGAGTCATGCGAAGTGCTCAAGAGAAATCCACGTCGGATTTGTGGATGAGTCTGAACACGCACAGAAAAAGAGAAACGAGACGAGACTCAACTTGTCGAGGTGACCGAAAAGCTTCGCCGAAAGGAAGAATAGAGCCCGATCCAAATGTACTTCATAGACCTGCCTCACAGCCAATAAATCACGGCGGAGCGCACTTCCAATTTGATATATCTGAGGCACGCCCTGAAGACATGCTAGCGCAGTCCGCTGAAGATTTGATGTCACGCTATAACTTCAGATACTATCAAAAAGCAAGATTCCTATTGTCAAACACCCTAGCTCGCAAAAGTAATTCGACTGCTCTAGTGATATTAATGCTGGCTGCAATTTTCTAAAACGAGCCGAACTAACAGGAGACAATACTGTCCATACGGAGAACGGCAACGAATCTTCGAGCAGTGCTATACGTACTGTAATGATGCAAACAAGAGTGAGAAGTTGCCAGAATGGGGCGCTGGGATTTCTTAGAAAGCAAAAGATATAAAGCAGAAGAGGCAAACCTTAGAGATTCGCGAACGACGGTAATGTATGGATTGGTTGGATCAGACACTCCAAGTCACTTCAATTGAATGAGGTCTAGGAGTATTGGAATGTATCAACGCTTCCTCAAGAACAGTGCTCTCGAGCATTGAAAGGATATGATATCATGCATTTAGTTCGGCTGATCATGGGTGCGCGTCAAGGAGAGGGCGCCTTCCATGAGGCGAGCCCTAGTATAGACTGCAGTGTGTCAGGAGCTGGTACGATAGGACCTATGGCGAACATCAAGATTGGGAATGGGTGTCAGTCCACAGCCACTGGAAGGCGAATAAGAATTTTGACTTCTAGACATAGGCTCACGGTACAAAGGCAGCTAACGCGCTTCAAATGTCCTTTACGCGGTCATATGAGACCTGCAGGCATAACTTGCGTCCAGAGAGCCACGCGATCGGGCAAGCGGCTCGAGAAGCCTATGGGTCCATTTTCCAAAGTAGGCGTCTGACAGACGACCGTCTAACTGCGTTTCACGCGGTGAGCACGCGACAATGAGCCTGGTTCGGACAAGTTGTGCAGCGCAATGACAATGAGGGCTCGTAAGCAAGCGCAAGGACCCTTGTCCTCTGCATCGAACCCCCAGATGGCTTCGGCAAGGCAAAGGCAGGAGAAGCCGCCTGTAGGTTCCCTTCCAACGCACACTGACGCACAGAGGCCATGGACAGGACCCAACACCCCTATTCCGTTGCTTCATCTCCAGCCAGCTCATCGGCACAGCATCACAGCCCCAGATATGCCTGCGGGCATAGCCCAAAGAGGCAGGAGACACAGCGCGTAACTTTCAGACCTACACTGGATACGAGAACTGCAGGATCCGATGCATGGACCGGACCTGAAGCCAGAACACGAGTAGGATAGACCATCCTGAAGTCTTGGATTTTGACATCCTCCCTCGAAGATAGCGCGATATGTACTCGTACGCAGAGAAGGACGGGGTCCCCTACCAGCCGTCGAGCCGTCGTAGTGGTTGACCGCATCCTCAATGGTTCGCGCTCGCGCATTTCCTAGCACACTCGAGAGCAACGAGCAAGCGTCGCGAATCGCGTAACAACGAGTCAGCTTCGCGCAAAGAGAGGGACACATCCTACAGTGGAAGAACAGCTCAACGTGCAGGGGGAGTGACTCTCCCAGAGACGGCTGGGCACCGCCCGGCTGTGAAGACAGTGGTCACCATGACAATGTGAAGATGTATGTAGCTGCTTCCTCAGATTGGAGCAACAGTATCATCGCTGTGCTTGACGCACAGCGAACTCAATACAGCATGGGTCGTGCACGAGGTCCATGGTTCGGCATCACTGCAAAAGGAAAGTTCCACTCCAATTTAGCTTCTAGGAAGGCATCTTGGAAACACATTAATCACATGTTTCCCCACATCACAAAGTCACGAACGGACCTCGCGCACCCAGCGGCCGCTCAGTGTTCAGCAATGAAAGTAGCACGAAGGAATGTAGCCTTGGAGCCTCCTCGAGTCTCAACGTGTCATCCAAAGATAAAAGAGAAATGATGTAACGCAGGCTTCGTTAAGGGACCAAGGGGTTCAAGTCGTCGAGTCGGAGGCCAAAGCTGTGGGAAGATCACGCGATGGGAGCCACTCATGACAGAGATCGTCATCGAATGACTGACTGTGGCCTACTAAGCGGCAAGAACGAAGAACAGCGCTACCCCACCAAACCGACGTGAAAGAAGCGTTCGAGACGAGTATAAGCACTTGGGCGCTTGTAACAACTCTTCCGTATACAAGCATCCACAGATATGAGATGGTAATCTAGAACATGTCTCTGAGAGTGTGGGACTGTTAAGTGCCACCGCTCAACAGCCAGCTAGGCTCCTATTCGAAGTCACAGACACTGCGTTCATGTGTCTGAACGCAGGCATGCTACACAACCCTGCCATGCAATCAGAACGTCAGTGAACGGCAGATGATCGCTATCTCCTGTTCCTGCGCCTGCTGCTGGTCCTTAGTTTGACTATCATGTTGAGCATAGGCCTCAGGTAACAAGCCAATTCCAAGGTTGCCTAGGTTTCCAGGTACTGCATCAGCACCTGGATCCTTCAATGATCAACGGCTTCAAAGCATACAACACTTTCTTCAATAGCTCCAAACAACCCTACTCAAGGGAAAGAATATCTTCTGATCGGTTCTGGAGCTATCCGCAGCGAAGCTATTACTCCTGCATTCTGTACAATCAAGGTCGCATCTTCCCACATAAGCGTCTTGACACCGAAGCAATAGCTGGTCTGCCCTGTCTGGAAGAAGCTCTGGATTGCTTCAAAGAGGTTGGATTGTTGCCGTTTGTCACCGACCAAGAGCACTGGAATGAAGAGTTGCTGCTCCAATTCTATGCCACACTTCACATCCGTGGGTACAACAGAGATCCGAAGACTTGGGTCCTGGAGTGGATGACAGGAAATGTTCATCACGAAGCCAAAGCCTTTGATATCATTGAGCTCACTGGTCTGCCCACTCCTGGCGATCTCTACGAACCTGGCTGTCAGCTTCAGTGAGACTTAGAGAGCATCTTTCGGCCTGAACCAAACATGAGTCAGATGGCTCAGTATGATGAACCATTGCCACAAGATGCTCTCGAGACAAGTGAGTTCGTACGTGAAGAGGCTTACAGTGGGGACACACAATGCCATGGACGCATGCCATGGCATCGGACGAGGAGCGAAGCGAGTTCGAATCGCGTCAGGGTTTAGGAACGACTTCCATCGGAAGTATACTGCTTACGTGGAGAGTCTCAGCTTGATAAGGGTCCCTTTGCTCCAGTCATGGGCACACGAGCAGATTAACGCTATAGACGTTTTTGTTGAAGGGACTTAGATAGCTCCTGCACGACGTCACGCGTAAACAAATGAAGGATAGTCCTCGGAAGAATCTTGACTGGCACCGGTCACGCAAGAGAACTCCCACAATGCAAAGCTGCGACGGTAAGCAATGAAGACTGGGGTTCTTATAATTCTGTCTAGCGAGGCAATGCTCAACGAGCGACAGGACCACTATCTCAATCCGCGCTACAATCTTGCCTAGCACTACAACAAGTTTCAGTGGGCATCCGCACCTTTGGCGAAAGCTGTATCTACGGACCCCATTGGTGATAAGCGGGGACCTACCGACTAGACTCCACCAGCTATCTCATATCATTTCCATCACCGGGCAATCATAAGATCTTTCTGCCTGACCAAGCGCACGATTGTCGTGTGACAATGGCCGCACTTGAAAAATATGTTCCAGAGCCCTCTGGGCCAGTGCGCCTCGTCAGTGCTAGCACAATGTGAACGATAAGGGCCTCCTTCATGAAGTAGCGCGACTCAATCAAGAAAACTAGTAGAGATAGAGGTTTAACGCAGTCCTCGTGATTTATCTCCGGCTCTACGCTAAGCTGGGACCACTAACGGCACCTCACATACCGTTTGGGTGGCGCTCACTGGGAAGCCACTAGGCGCACTGAACTAGCAGCCATTTAGGCCTAATGTGACACGGGACGAAGGGCTTGGTCCAACTGTGCCACAAGAGTGATAGTGAGAGTGCTGTCATTCCTTCAGGCTACCATGTGACCGACGGTGGATGAGGCTGTCTAGCCAATTCTCTTCATCAGAAACAGAACTAAGAGCAGCCTAGCTATTCAGTTGCATCCATAGTCTATTGGTTGAACACTTGGCTCTATAGTGCGACACACCATCTTTTGGCTGGATGTGCAACCCGCAATTCGCATCTGCCACCAGAAGCACGTTCTGTTTCGCGCAGAACCCGTTGTCGGCGTACATGGAAGGCGGAGGGCTCGATCGCTTATGTGCCCTGAGGATGACTTCAAGAGGATGGCTCTCTGATATGGTGTCAAATTGACCTCCACACGTCGGCCCCCGAAGGACTAATGATCTGCGGTGCTGAGCGCAACTCCATTCTTGATAGGAGCGGCGGTTTCTCCTGTCACTCTACGGCAAACTGGAAGTGCCAGTAGTAATCGAAGACTAAGACATGTACTTCACCGCCCTACTGGTCTGCACGCATCGACACAACTACCAAGTTTCTTCTGCTCGCGAACACCGCGCGAGGCGCACGATCCATCATGCTGCTTCACCTACGCTTCAGGGAAGCCCCTAAGTAGTAATGCTCCTATGTCTCAAACCTTTTTGGTACCTTCCCACTTGACAATCACGGGAGAGAAGCATTGAGTTTGATAGTCTCACAGCGGGCGCTCCGCTGATACTGCGCCAGTGGCGACGGCTATAGGCTCCACAATGTTGCCTAGTGTTCCTACAACTCAGCCGAGTTTGATAGCATTTGGTCTTTGAAGCTCGAGCTGATCAAACTGCGTGACTTCCGTCTCACGCGCCTGCTACTTAATTGTTGCATGGATTGCGTGATGACTGTACAATATTCGCGCATTTGGACGAATTTCTGCGACTTAGATCATTTGCAGACGCCATGTTTTCAGCGTCTTCCCTTCCTAGGCTAGCCAGTCCATGGCATCTGTTTCGCACGCGCCATATCGTGTGCACACTCCGTGACTGAGAGCTTCTCGATATGGCTCAAATGAATTTGTTCAGAGATGGCTATATGGAAGAGAGACTCTTCCCCAATGCACAGGGTAAGAAGAGCCTACTAGTCGCTTGCGCACAAATCTCTGGACGTAGGTTCCTAACGATTAAGGCACATTACTAATTAGATCCAGTCTGGCGGATCCTCTTCAGGCGAGGCCCTTGCAACTATGAAGACAACCTTCCATTATAATACAATTTCACAAATTCCTTTTGAAAACTTCACTAGTTCTGTCGCACATGCACGATCCAACGGGGCGACGAGCCGATGTGATCATAATGGTGCGACGATATTGGAAGTGCACTCTAAGGCGCCAACACAGTACAGCATCCGTCAGTTGTATTGTTCGAAGTATAGCTCTGACGACAATATCGTGAGTGCAGGTGACTAAGAGAGTTCGGTTGAGAAAGGATCGGAGGACGTGATATCACCAAGGTGCAGGTGTCCGGATGAGACAGTCATGTTGTTATCGCTAGCTAATGAAAAAAGATAGGACCTCTATCATAAAATGTATGATAGACAGAGAGAAAGCGAAAGGTAGTTGGCAATTGATGAGATGTACTCTTCGATTGAGAGAATTTCTATACATATTACAGTAGTAAGAGAAGCTGAATGTGAGAACGAGTTTGAGAGGCGAGAGGATAGCGAGTAGAGATACACATGAGATTTACAGATCAGTTTGTTGCTATGTGAGAGCGCGACATAATGGGTTACGAGGACTCAATAAAAAACAGTGAAGAGATGCAAACCCGACAGAAGTATGCAGATGAAGTGTCATAGTATAATTTTTTAACCGTGGAGGCCAGCAATAGTGGCGCGTGTAGGATGCATAACAAGAAGAAGGTATGTTTACGACGTCCAAGAGAAAACGCTTTCAGCATAGCAAGGTGGGTATTGTAAATGACTTAGCAAGGAGACTATGGTGTAGTAGTAAGGGCACTGTCTGGCCGGTTCTTCCACAATTTGAGCGGCTTCCACCTAGCAAGGGCGAAAAGTGTCAGTACGGCGAACAGAGCCATGGAGTCGGTGGTTGGATGTCGACATAGTAAGGGGACAGTGGAGGCCCCGCGGCAGCGAACAACGGGCCACGGAGGCAGCAACGGCTATGCCCGTGCTTCTCAACAGAATGCTGCTGCTGCTCTGATGTGCTCTTTGGGCGCGCGGTGCTTGGAGCGACAGTAAGACCAAGCGGACGTCAATGAAACAAAGCAGGGCACTGTAGGCGCTGATTGGAGGGACGGATCAGGCACAGATACGCCGGTCTCACCCGCTACCTGAATCCCTCGTCGGTTGCATGCCGGTCATGTCCTGCGATTGAGGCGCAGAGGCCTACTAGCCGAGCCCCGACCGCTTCGTCCTGTCCAAATATTACTCTCACAAGAGCGCTGCGCATAGCCAGCGACGATCGTCTATTCACACTCCCAGACCACCACCTATAGGTGAGGCCTCGGGCGACACAGAACACGAACAAGCGATGAAATCCTCCGTGGAGACGAGTCGATATCTCCGAGCTCCGCTGTGTGGAATAACATACTTGGCTGACGTCGGCCTGAACTACCGGTGGAGCGTTCGCCCATTCCTAGGCCTCGCCGAGAGTAAGTTCCACGCGTCGTTGTGTCTCATGGCAGCGGCGTGACAACGTGGTCAATGACGCGAGTGAAGCCCCCATATTATACTGCATTTCTGGCGAAATATGGTGGCCGCTAGGTGGGTCCAGTTAGGGGTCGCGCGGAGGCAAAACATTTTTTTTTGCAAATTACGTGGCCTCATCTAGTGGGTCTCTGAAAGTCAAGTTGGAGGAATCCGTTATTTCCGTGTAATGAAGAGCACTGAGGCGGGGGTGCTTGGGGGGGGGAGCCCAGCGAGAACTGTGCCTACGTAACCCCCTGTATACTGCGGACGACAGGCACCTCACACCGCAGCGAACCAGTGAACCCTCATACTCCTCTACGCGTGGGCATCCCACTGGCGTCTTCCCCGGCTCCGCGTCGTCCCCTTCCTAGGCCTCGCCGTCGTCCACCGCCCTGGTGCTCTCGGGCGCGGCGTGGTCAACGTGGTCAAGGAACGACTTCCATCAGACGTGGACTGTACGTGGAGAGGCTGACAGCTGGGTCCACGGCCGCAGCAAGGAAGTGCCTCCTTATTACGTGCAAAATAATTATTCCTCCACCTGACAGCGGGGATCCACCGGACGGGCCACCGTATTTCGCAAAAAAACATTTGCCCCTGACTGCTGGGACCCACCAGCTACATGTTCGCACGCAAGGAAGTGCGTCGGAGCAAAAAAAACGATTCACCCTCCTGACTGCTGGGACCCACCAGCTACATCTTCGCAGGCAAGGAAGTGCCTGACAGTCGGGACCCACCTGGTCGAAGCGTACGTAGCATTGTCATTCTGGTCGCGAACGTGTACGTACATATATACTGGTGGATGTAGAGGCGCGCACGTGTCGTAGTAGAGGCGCGTATGTGTCGTAGTAGAGGCGCGCACGTAGCATGTACACATACGTACAGCGGCCAGGGTGCAAGAAAGAAATACGGCCACGTATGTGTACATACGGGCGGGGTCTCGAACGCCTACTCGCGCATACGTACGGCCAGGGCTCGTTGTACATGGCTGGGTGTCAGAACGGAGAAACAGCGTCATCGTCGTGTTCATGGGGAGGCAACGGAATGCGTCATGTTCATGGGGAGGCAACGGAATGCATCGTGTTCATCGGGAGGCAACGGAACGCGTGGGAGCCAACCGGCTGGGTCAGAACGGAATGCGTGGTCGTGTTCATCGGGAGGGCTTGGTCGGAACAGGCGATGGAAACGAGGCATGGCTTACCGCACAACAGAGGAAACAGACCTCCTATGTTCGAAACGGGGTCCTGTTGATCGGGAGGGGTCTGGCGTACCGCAAAAGGAGGAAACGGACCTCCTACGGTCGAAACGGGGGTCCTGTTGATCGGGAGGGGTGTGGCGTACCGCAAAACGGATGAAACGAGGGGTCCTGTTGATCGGGAGGGGTGTGGCGTACCGCAAAACGGACGAAACGGACCTCCTACGGTCGAAACGGGGGTCCTGTTCATCGGGAGGGGTGTGGCGTACCGCAAAACGGGACTCCACGGGATACTGTTCATCTCCACCGTCGACCTCCTCCAGCCTCCACGGGCTACCGTCGACCTCCTCCAGCCTCCCCGGGCTCCGTCACCCTCCAGCCTCCACGGGCTCCTGTTCAACCCTCCACGGGCACCCCTCCACCGTCTACTGTTCATCCAGCCCTCCACACCACGGGGTCTGTTCAACCACCCCTCCAGCGCACCCCTCCACCGTCTACTGTTCATTCCAGCCCTCCACCCACCCCCACCGGGAACGGTTCATCCATCCCCACCCCCCCGGCAACGCTCACTGTTCATCCAAAGGCAGCATCGATCGGCTTCAGTTAGCTGCAGTAGCGAAGGAATCGCTCGATCGGGTTCAGTTAACAGCCATCGATCGATCGCTCGGGTTCAGTAACGCGTAGCCTGCAGTGCAATCGCTCGGGTTCAGTTAGAGCCCAACGCCTCACTCGGGTTCGGTTAGAGCCAACACCTCGCACACACGCGCGTACGTGTACAAGAGAAATGCGCATCGCTCGGCCCCTGACCTCCCACCGTAACCGGGAACTCCCCAAATTTTTCTTCCCCCTCGCTTCTACCATGGTTTTTTCCGTCATGGACGGCCCAAAGAATGTCAGCAGCTGCGTCTCCGGCCCGCCCAGGACGAAAAGCCCATTTTCTGTCATGATTTTTTGTCATAGAAGTAGGAGCCCACCACATCTATGATGATACCGGGTTTTGTCACAATTATTGTCATAGAAGTGTCATATGTATGATAGAAAAAAAATTCGTTCGGTCCAAAATGTCACGGATGTGCTTTTTTTGTAGTGTGACCATTGGAATTGGGGGTGAGCTACTGATGAAACATCAAGCCGGATATGTTCTCGTTGACGGAATTCTTCCATAGCTCCTTGGGACAGGTTGGTGCCATTGTCAGTAATAATGTTGTGTGGAAAACCAAAACGAAAGATCACTTTCTTCATGAATTGAACCACCGTGGCCGCATCACACTTACTGGCGCTCTGCCTCAACCCATTTTGTGAACTTGTCCACTGCCACCAAAAGGTGCGTCTTTTTATCTTTGGATCTTTTGAAAGGTCCAACCATATCAAGCCCCCAGACTGCAAACGGCCAAGTAATTGGAATCATCCGCAATTCCTGAGCCGGCACGTGCCCGTCGCGCGAAATTTTTGACACCCATCGCACCTACTGACCAGATCCTCCGCATCGGCGTGAGCCGTTAGCCAGTAAAAACCATGACGGAAAAGCTTTGCCACAAGAGACTTTGAACCGGCATGATGGCCACAATCTCCTTCATGGATCTCACGAAGAATTTCTTGACCTTCTTCAGGAGAGACACAACGTTGAAACGCTCCGGTGACACTGCGATAATACAACTCACCATTGGAAATTGTCATTAACTTGGACCACCGGGTTATCTGTCTAGCCAAGGTCTCATCCTCCAGCAACTCACCCTGCCAAATACGGCACCGTCCAATCTGGAATGACATGAAGAGCCGCCACCAATTGTGCTTCCGGGTCTGGAACAGCCAAGTCTTCCTCTGTAGGCAACTTGACAGAAGGGTTATGAAGAACATCTAAAAAAGTGTTAGGTGGCCCCAGCTTACGCTGAGATCCCAACCGGCTTAAAGCATCAGCTGCCTCGTTCTTTCTGCGGCCAATGTGCTCCACTTGATAACCCTTGAAGTGTCCAGCAACAGCGTCAACCTCACGGTGATAAGCCGCCATGAGAGGATCCTTGGAATCCCACTTGCCTGATACTTGCTGAGCCACCAAATCTGAGTCGCCAAGGCACCGTACCCGGCTTAAACTCATTTCTTTAGCCATTCGAAGACCATGGAGTAAGGCCTCATACTCAGCTGCGTTGTTAGTACAAGGAAACATCAACGGCAACACATAACAAAACTTGTCACCTCGAGGGGAAGTTAAAACAACTCCAGCCCCCGAGCCCTCCAATTTCTGGGCCCATCAAATGAATCGTCCAATATGTGTTGTCTGGGCTTCTCTTCAGGTATTTGTAACTCCGTCCAATCATAATGATCCCAGTGCTTGAGATTGATGGTTGTACGTGGCACGTATTTTAAAACCGTGAGACCCAAGTTCATGGCCCACTTGGCGACGCGTCCCGTGGCTTCTCTATTTTTGAATAATATCTCCTAAAGGAGCAGAGCTAACCACAGTGATAGATGACCGAAAGGTAATGCTTAAGCTTCCGCTCGCCAGGAACACCCCATAAATGAGTTCACCAATGTGATATCTCTGTTTGGACTCAATGAGCACCTCACTGACGTAGTTAACGGCCGCTGAACGGATGTTCCTTACCAGCCTCTTTGCGCTGTATAATAATGGCCACACTGACAGCACGTGTGTTAGCGGCCACATATAACAACAGTGGCTCCTTATCAACGGGAGCAGCAAGAACCGGTGGCTCAGCGAGCTGTCTTTTCAGATCTTCAAAGGCAGAGTTAGCAGCATCACTCCAGACAAAATCCTCCGTCTTCTTCATCATTTGATATAACGGCATAGCCTTCTCCCCTAACCAGCTTATGAACCGGCTTAAAGCCGTGACACGACCCGCCAGCCGCTGAACATCATTGATGCACGCCGGCTTAGCCAAAGACGTAATCGCCTTGATTTTCTCTGGGTTAGCCTCAATGCCTCTGTTACACACCAAGAAACCCAAAAGCTTGCCTGCTGGTACTCCAAAAATGCACTTGGCTGGGTTGAGCATCATCTTGTAGACCCAGAGGTTATCAAAGGTTTCCTTCAAATCATCTACTAAGGTTTCCTTCTCTCTGGATTTCACCACTATATCGTCCACATAAGCACGAACATTACGCCCAATCTGATTATGAAGACAGTTCTGCACACACCGCTGATAAGTCACCTGGCACTCTTAAGCCCAAAGGGCATGGACACATAGCAAAAGGCTCCAAATTGAGTAATGAAAGTTGTCTTCTCCTGGTCCTTAACCGCCATCTTGATCTGATGGTAACCAGAATAAGCATCCAAAAAGCTTAAACGCTCACAACCTGCCGTGGCATCAATGATTTGATCAATAAGAGGGAGACCAAAAGGATCAGCTGGACAAGCTTTGTTTAAGTCTGTGTAATCCACACACACATGCTAGGTACCGTTCTTTTTAAGCACGAGCACCGGGTTAGCCAACCACTCTGGATGAAAGACTTCAATAATGAACCCGACTGCCAAAAGCCGGGCCACTTCTTCTCCAATAGCCTTGCGCCTTTCCTCGTTGAACCACCGAAGAAACTGCCTGACTGGCTTAAAATTTGGATCAATATTGAGAGTGTACTCAGCGAGTTCTCTTGGTACACCCGGCATGTCAGAAGGCTTCCATGCAAAGATGTCCCGGTTCTCATGGATGAACCCGATGAGCGCGCCTTCCTATTTGGGATCCAAATTAGCACTGATAATAAATTGTTTGGATGAGTCGCCAGGCACAAAATCAATCATCTTGGTATCATCAGCTGGCTTAAACTTCAGCGCCGGCTCATGCTCTGTAGTTGGCTTCTTCAAAGATGTCATGTCTGTCGGGTCAACATTGTCTTTGTAGAACTGTAACTCCTCCGTCGCGCAAACAGATTCTGCGTAAGCAGCATCGCCTTCCTCACACTCCAAGGCTATTTTCCGGCTTCCATGTACTATGATAGTACCTTTATAAGCCGGCATCTTGAGCTGCAGATAAACATAACACGGCCGCGCCATGAATTTTGCATAAGCCGGTCGTCCAAACAGGGCGTGATATGGGCTCTTGATTTTAACCACCTCAAAGGTTAATTTCTCAGCCCTGGAATCATGTTCATCTCCAAAAGCTACCTCCAGCTCAATCTTACTCATTGGATATGCCGACTTATTAGGCACCACTCCATGAAAAACAGTGTTCGACGTCTTAAGACTTTTGTCAGTCAACCCCATGCGACGGAATGTCTCATAATAGAGGATGTTGATGCTACTGCCTCTGTCCATGAGCACCTTAGTGAATTTATATCCACCAACCTGAGGCGCCACCACCAAAGCGAAATGACCCGGATTGTCAACCCGGGGCAGGTGATCCTCCCTAGTCCACAGAATAGGTTGCTCAGACCATCTCAAATAACGAGGAACTGCCGGCTCAACAGCGTTGACCGCTCTCTTATGAAGTTTCTGGTCCCTTTTGCATAAGCTGGTGGTGAACACATGATACTGCCCACTACTTAGCTACTTTGGGTTACTCTGAAACCCGGATTGCTGCTGCTGCTGACCTCCTTGGCCAGATTGCTGATTATAACCACCTTGATTACCTTGAGGGCCCTGGCCATGAAAACCGCCACCGCCTGAATTACCGCACGGGCCATGAAAGCCGCCGCCGCCTGAGCCGCTACCAGGTCCATGATTACCATCGAACATGTTAGAATTCTTGAAATCCTTCATGATTGTAGAGTCTTTCCATAGATGGGTGGTCGGCTTCTCCTGGGTGCCGTGTCTTGGACAGGGTTCATTTAGCAACTGCTCGAGGGTGGGACCTGACCCGCCTGACCGAGGAGGTGGCCTCCCCTTACGCCATTGATTGTTGTCTTGTGCATTGGTGTTAGACACAAACTCCAGACTACCGTCGGCCTTACGTTCATTATTACCTCCTTGATTTGTCGGGTTATGCTGGTGACCTTTGTCGTTGCCGTTCTTCTTTCCCTTCCCTGTCTTCTCTTCGTCAGATGCGGGATCCTTGGTACTATTAGAGTCGGTGTATTTGACCAGAGCCGCCATTAGCTGGCCCACGTCATTGCAATCACGCTTGAGCCGCCCCAGCTTTTGTTTCAAAGGTTCAAAACAGCAATTTTTCTCCAACATTAAGAACGCGGAGCCGGCATCCATATTATCATATGAATGTATTATTTCCTTCACCCAACGCACCCAATGGGTCGTGGATTCACCTTCCTCTTGTTTGCAACTAGTCAAGTCCACAATCGACATGGGTTGCTTGCATGTATCTTTGAAGTTCTGAATAAACCGGGCTTTTAACTCTGCCCATGAGCCGATGGAATTGGGTGGCAATCCCTTCAACCAAGTGCGAGTTGTTCCATCTAACATCATAGTGAAGTACTTGGCCATTGCTGCGTCACTGACCTCCAATAATTCCATGGCCATCTCATAACTTTCAATCCATGCCCTGGGTTGTAAGTCGGTTGTGTAATTAGGCACCTTACGAGGCCCTTAAAATCCTTTGGCAAGCGCTCATTGCGTAGAGCCGGCACCAAGCAATGGACACCTCCAGTCCCCGTGGCCACGCCCGCTTCAACAGAGGTTGTTGGATAAACCGGAAAATCCTGGTGAGCCGCCTACTCAGTTGCCTGCTGCACCGCCCGCTCAGCCTCTTGGCGGATCCTATCCTGGTCAACCAAGTTAAGAGCTCCATCGTGCGCCGGGTCATGCCTGCGTGGCTGGTTACGGCGTTCGGCGTTGCTTGACACGGGCGCTGAATCCATATGCCTGCTATAGCTCGGGCTCCGGCTTGGGCGAGGGATCGAATGGATCATGTCTCGACTATAAGAGTATGCCTCCTGTTGTGCCAGAGCCGTCTGAAGAAGTTCTCTGACCCTTCGCGTTTCGATCATCGTCGGAGAGTCGCCTTCCATCGGGAGAGCCGCCAAATGTGTCGATGCAGCGATCAGATTCTCCAAAGGGTTAGAAAAATGACCCGGTGGTGTTGGTGCATAATGAGGCAGAGCAGTATTCACACGAGGGGGTTCCATAGCCCGCGGTTGAACCGGCTCCCCAGCCCCGGGTGTTGTAATCCGGTTTACCTCCGGCGGGTTACTGGGACCGGCCCCGGGTGTATGGAAGAGGTTCCTAGGATTGTAAGTCAGAGGAAGACGTGATTGAGTCTTATGGTGCCTTCTCCTCATGACCTAGTTTGATGCATTCAGATCCAACGTGAGCCGAAAGGTCTCTGATTGAAGCTGCTGAGCCCGAGCATCCAAAACCGCCCACTCTGCAGCCATCCTGACGTCCTCCGCCGCCAAGTTTTCCTTGGCTTGTGCTACCTCCCCGCGTAAAACCTCCACATCATGCTGAGCCTTATCCGCCAGTTAGACCACGACGGTCAATAGGGTCGTCATCCTATCCATGAGATCCATCAGCACCTGAGTCAGCGGGCGCACGGGGTCTCCTGACCCGGCCGCTGCCGACTCGGTGGTTATTGCTGCCGCAGCTGTAGAGTTTTGAGCGGGATGCGTACCAGTCATGAAGATCCCCACTCTGTTCGGCAGCTCAAAGGGGTCCAGAATACTGCTACCATCGGAACAGCCCCCAAGCCCGCCATCTTGTAGTTGACACAATGAATCCGTCTCACCTATGGGCGACTCACCGTCAGAGTAGACGGCCGTCTCACCGCCATCCATAGATCCTTCGGAAAACTCCCCTCCATGGATGCAACCCACGAAGACATGCCTCATAGCGGGCTGAGTCCGAGCGGGTCTCGCGCGCTGAGCCGTCTCGATGAGGTCGGTGCAGATATCCGGCTCAGGGCCCGGCTCGCCGATCCGGCTGATGAAGACATGGATTCCGTCGAAGGGGACCCGGTACCCGTACTCAATTGAGCCGACATCTGGGCCCCAACCTGCATCGTAGATGTAGAGCTTGCCGCGACGACTCTTGGTCATCCGGCCCACAGTGTATCCCTTGAGCCCTTCGAAGCTGCCCTTCAAGAACTCAAATCCACCGTGCGTTGGCCCCATGGTGGGCGCCAACTGTCGTGGAATTGTCACGGCAGATGTCCTAGTGAAAGGACTTAGTCGTGGAGCCATCGCAACTAGGAAACTTAAAGGGGTTAATCGGGACAAAGGACACGAGAAGTTTATATTGGTTCGGCCCTTGCTGTGAAGGTAAAGCCTCGTCCAGTTGATGTGGTATTGCTAGGTTTCGATGACCAAGGAGCAAAATACGCTAGCTTGGCTCTCGATCTGTTGTTTCTTTCCCTGAGCCGCCGCCAGGTCGTCCCCTTATATACACGGGTTGACGCCCTACGGCCTAGAGTCCCGGCCGGCTCA
>NC_053025.1:374370085-374462710 GCF_003073215.2 Triticum urartu | reverse complement strand
GTGCTTTCAGATTTTCTTTTTTCTCTCTTAAATCTCAGTCGAGTGAGACATAGCCATGCCATTAAACAGAGGCTTGGGCACCATTAATGGAGACCTTGGGAGAGAGGTGGACGGCAGATGGAGGTCAAAGGGCTCTCCTCCCGTTAAGCATGCGCAGGGGTCTGATCGCACGCCTCTCGTACTACTCAAATAGCTACCCTGCACGGCGCCTCCTAGCTAATAAAAAATGGGGACGCGTGGTGGCACGTAAATGGTACTAGTAACTAGAATGCCCACGGTTTCAACAATACTTGTGTTTCCGATTGTAACGTGACAGCATTTGTTCCAAAATGACTTTGTTGATTGTTAATGTGTGCACCTTCGCAAATCGGACTGCAAATTTACCACCGCATGTTGGTGCCATGTCATGGCACCAAGCCAAGTTTCATTATTTTCATGCGTGTTTTGGATTTACAGGAATTAGAAAAGTAAGTTTCTCGATGTTTCCAACCCAGCCACGACGCCCAGAATTTTGAATTTCATTCCCATTTCTTGCATGTAACCTAGAAATTTACTCGAGGACACACATGTGATTTTTCAACCAACTTTGGTGCACTAGAACATGTGCTTGTATTTCAAATTTGAATTATGCACACAAAGGTGACACGTTCCCTCCCAGAACCACAAGCCTTCTTGAGAGAAGCTCCGATTTACAAGAAGCTTATACCAAAATTTGTTCCTATTCGGCCAATTTTTTTACCACGGCATGGTACTACCATCACATGACACCATGCCAAGTTTCATGATTTTAAAACCAAGTTTCTCAATGTTCTCGACTGAGCCACGATGCCCAGATGTTTGAATTTGATTCTCATTTTTTGCATGGGACCTAGAAATTCACCTGAGGACACAAATGTGATTTTTCAACCAACTTTGGTGCATGGGAGCATGTGCTTGTAGTTCAAATTTGAATTATGCACATTAAATGACCAAAACTCAATTAATGTGTAAATAAGGCCAAATGAAGCCGGAATAATTCCAAAATTTAACAGGGCACTCATGTAGTTCTATGTTGCCTTTGTAAATAAACTCAAGGGGGGCAACGTATATCATTTCGCACTCAAAGGTGGCACGTTCCCTCTCGGAACCACGAGCCTTCTTGAGAGAAGCTTGGGTTTGCAAGAAGCTTATACCAAAATCTGTTCCTATTCGGCCAATTTTTTTACCACAACATGGTAGTACCATGACATGACATCCACGCCAAGTTTCATGATTTTCAAACGTGTTTTGGATTTACAAGAATTTTAAAACCAAGTTTCTCAATGTTCTCGGCCGAGCCACGATGCCCAGATGTTTGAATTTGATTCTCATTTCTTGCATGGGACCTAGAAATTCACCCGAGGACACAAATGTGATTTTTCAACCAGCTTTGGTGCACGAGAGCATGTGCTTGTAGTTCAAATTTGACTTATGCACATTAAATGACCAGAAACTCAATTAATGTATAAAAAACGACAAACAAACCCGGAATAATTCCAAAATATAACAGGGCACTAATGTAGTTCTATGTTGCCTTTGTTAAAGTCAAGGGGGGGGGCAGCGTATATCGTTTCACACTCAAAGGTGGCACGTTCCCTCTTAGAACCACGAGCTTCCAAATCGGCCCATTTTTTTACCACAACATGTTAGTGCCATGACATGACACCATGCCAAGTTTCATGATTTCCAGGCGAGTTTTGGATTTACATGAATTTAAAATCAAAGTTTCTCGATGTTCTCGGCCGAGTCATGACGCCCAGATGTTTGAATTTCATTCTCATTTCTTCCATGGGACCTAGAAATTCAACCAAGGACACACATGTGATTTTTCAACCCACTTTGGTGCACCGGAGCATGTGCATGCAATTCATATTTAGATTATGCACATTAAAAGTCCAGAAACTCAATTAATGTATAAAAAGGCCAAATGAACCCGAAATAATTCCAAAATTTAATAGGGCACTCATATAGTTCTATGTTGCCTCTGTAAATAAAATTAGGGGGGAGGCAGCGTATATCGTTTCGCACACAAAGGTGACACGTTCCCTCTCGGAACCACGAGGCTTGTTGAGAGAATCTCCGGTTTTCCAAGAGGCTTATACGAAAACTTGTCCCAATTCAGACAAAAATTATACGTATGAAAACAGGGTTTAGATTATCCCAAACATCTCGCTACCTAGACCAATAATGTACTATGATTTGAATTCAACATAAAATGAATACAAATATTTGAATTGGAGAGCGTATGGTACATGTAGTTCATAGTGAAATATGATTACTGCTATATGTATGTTTTTTGTTATCAAGATAATATTTAAATTATTGTATAACTTGACAACAATCGTATTCAAATAAGTAAAATTGATTCAAATTTAGTCCATATGGTAGACGACAATATATATGTTGACATGGTGGAGTAAAATGTTCATATATGATGGAAGATCAAAATGTACGACTACATCAATTATAAACCGCAAGGTCACCTAACGATATATTCGAATTCAACATAACGTGGATTCAAAAATTGAAATTCAAGATCATGGCATCTGTAATAATATAAAAAGGGACATTACTGTTTCTTTGGTGGGAATTGATTTGTTTTTAGTTCTTGTTGAGGGAAGTGCGAATCGATTTGGTACTATGCAAGGTAATCTTGTTCTCCCGATTTTTTTTACATTTTTCTTGTAGTTTTTTCAATGGCATCTATAGCAATATAGTAAAAGGGGACATGACTCTCTTGTGTCTTGTATGAATTGTTTTTTTACACGTTAAGTTTGTTCTGCCGAACAAGGAATCCGCACCTTGTTATCCCGAAATTTTCAAGCTCGAGTATCTTTTGTCTCACCTGCTTTGAAACTCCCGCTTCTTCAACCCGCGCCGCGCCTTGTTATCCCGAAATTTGGACGCGCGCGAGAACTCCCTCCTCATCCGAAATCGCTCCCGCAGCCCAGACATGCGAAATCCCCCTTCTACCCCTCTGCCGGAAATGAAGCTCCACGTCGCGGTGTCAAAACCGGTGGGGGTACGCTGGTAACTTACCCTACATTTTGGACAAGCGCGTCCCTAAGGTTGCCTCCCCCCTCCCCCTTCGCCCCCATTCGTACACCGAGGCCGCCAAAACCCGCGAAACCCCATGCTCCTCCGTCGGCCTCCCGACCGCCGCCCAGCCGGAGACTCTTCCCTGACTACGTCGTCCACTGCAACAGCTCGCCGTCCCTCATCCACCGCACCGGACGAGGATCCGTTGTCGATCTCGTTGTCCCGCCGGATCAGCCGCCCCGTCCTCCACCTCCAAGGAGCTGCCCCGACGTTCGCCTCGTCTATCGCGCCACCTCAATCCCCACAGCGCCGTCTTGACCTGCCCCACTGGAACCGCAGCACCCTCACCAATTCCTCCGATGAAGCCGAGGCCAACTCGGCGCAACCAAGGAGGTTCTGCACTCACCGCTGCATTTTATCTTTTATTCGATCTCACGGGGCTGCCGGTGCTCGATACCGAGCAGACATGGCGTGTCTCCATCGACGGCGCCGTCACCGGCCACATCATCCACGACATCTCTCCCCCATGTCGTTGCTTCCTCGGCGGCGACTTCCACAACGGCACTAGCTACAGCTGCTCCGGCTCTCGCTCGCGTTGCGGCTCTGTTCTTGCTGTCGGTCGCGCTGCTGCACTGCTCCTGCTTTCGTTTGTGCCGCTGCTCTGCTCTTGCTCTCGCTTGCGCTGCTGCTGCTGCACGACCTCTGGCAGCTACAGGAGTTGCTGCTTTAGCACTCGCTCGCGGTGCTACTGCACGACTTGCTCTCTGCTAGTGCGTTCCCTGCTCGAGCATCTGCTGATTTAGATCACTGCTTCTCTGCTACTAGTGCTCGAACGCCCTAAACATCTATTGCAATGCTCTGTTACTAGTTCAATCAGTTTCAACAGTAAAATTCAGTTTCGACTGTGAAGTTCATTTTCTTCAGTTAAGTTTAGAGTGAACAGTACTTACAGCATCTGTCGGAGCGGCCGTGGTGCGGCTGATGCGTTTTACATCTAGCACTGTTTGGTGATGTATTTTACATCATATATTGCAGATGATATTAGGGTCCCACTTCAGATTAACGTTGTCTATCTTGTCATGCTTCAGCCTCGTCGCCGTACACCTTAGCGGAGCTGCTCCAACAATGGAACCGTCCATCACAGCGGAGCAGTACCCTCGGCGCCGTTTCCAGAGGCTTCGGATCTTCTTCCCCGCCTCCGACAGTCACACCAGCATCATCACCATCCTCCACGTCCAACCCAATGATGCTGAGGTCCACAAGGCTATGCCAAAGAGGTTGTACACTCGTCGCATCACTTTGTTTCTCCATTCCTCTGTTCTTCCAATTCATGTGAGCCAAACACACAGGTTGACTGAAATCCTATGTTTCCAAATGCTCTGTTTTGCACGTGCATTCCTATCCTATTCCTGTGTTTTTCCTGTCCCTGCGTTTATAGAATCCTCCAATTCTAAGGAGCCCTTACAGATTTACTTCATTTTCAGATAGGCGTCAAAGAAAACTCTGTGTGTTATGTCCTGCTCCTGCCGTGCCATCATCCACCCCACTTAAGGTGCACCATCGACAGAAGCGTTCACCGCAACAGAGATCCCCCTGCAGACTTCCTTTCGCCGCCTCAGATCATCTTCCCCGTTGCCGGCAGCCACGCCAACCGCATTACCATCACCGACTGAGCAGATGAACCTGAGGACTACACAGTTCCGGAAGAGAGGTCGCAGTCTTTCGTGTTTGCTTATGTTATACATCGGTTATTATTACCTGCTACTTTATCGTTCAATCTTGAGTTTTGAATTGCCCATGGGTCTCATATCGAGCCAGCAATGAATAGTATCTGTCTACTATCTGGTTCATCTGGGGTCTTCTATGTGGTTCATGTTGGGTGGGCAACAAACAATAGATGATCCATTGTCTATCTTTTTAAACTGAAGCTATAATCTACCTGGTATCATTAGTTTTGGATCCATCCACTTGTTTTCTACCATCGGTCTTGATTTTTGCATGAACCCCTTAGGCCTTACAAAATCTAACTATTTTTTTATTATGCATGTCAAATATTGTACACAATCGTACTGAACATGTAGAGAAAAAGAGAAGACCATTGCATGCGAATATAATGCCATGCAGACGCTGCTCCATGGTGGGCGAAGTGCCCCCCCTCCAGCATTTCCAGATTGTATTCCAGAGGAAGATAACTATTCAGATGGAGATTCAGAAGGAGCCGACCACGCCTATTTACCACCTGAGGTGTTTGCTCTAACCTGGCATGCTGATCTTTGTCATATCATGCATATGGCGCCTTGCATTGCTTACATTATACATCTTATATGTCATCAGATTAGTTTAGATTTGCTTTGTGTGAATGCCACCTGTTTGGTTTCTATATCATACTCCCACCATTCCTAAATATTTGTCTTTTTAGAGATTTCAACAAGTGACTACATACAGAACAAAATGAGTGAATCTACACTCTAAAATATGTCTTTATACATCCGTATGTGGTAGTCCATTTGAAATCTCTAAAAAGACAATTATTTAGGAACATAGGGAGTATATGGGAATTATGCAATGCCATCTTCTTTAGCCAGGCATCATATACGTGAATCATGCAATGCCATCCTGTTTAGCCAGTCATCGTATATGTGAATTGTATCATGCCAAATTTTTTTCCATAATGTATTCCATTTGTCAACAATGTTTATACATTCATCTACTCTTCCTGTGCATCAGCCATTTGAGTCGGTCATTGGAAAATCTGGAGTGAAAACAAGGTCTTCTGAGCAGTCAGTGCTACCTGTCGATGCAGATTTCTTGCTGGTTACAGATAGCTCCTCAGAGGAGGATTCAGAGAGAGATGACCAGTCGTATTCCCCTGCCCCCGAGGTGCATGCTGTAACTTGGCTGGGTTATATTGCTCATTTATTGCATATCTTGCATGGCCATGCCATCTGCTTAGATTAGACATGCTTTGTGTGAATGCCTCCTGTTTGCTTTCTATATCAGATATGTGAATTATGCAATGCCATGTTTTTCAGCCAGTTATCATATATGTGAATTATGCACTGCCAGGGAGCCAGGCATCATATATGTGAATTATCTCATGCCATCTTTTTTTTCATCACGTATTCCATTTGTCGACAATCTGTGTATATTGAACTACTCTTCATGTGTATCAGCCATTTGAGCCGGTTATGGAAAAATCTGGAGTGAAAACAAGGTCTTCAGAGCAGGCAATGGTACCTGTTGAAGCATATATCTCGATGGTTACAGGGAGCTCCTCAGAGGAGGATTCAGAGACAGATGACCAGTCCTATATCCCACCTGAGGTGTATGCTCTAAGTTGCAATATTTATATTTCTCATATGATGCATATGGTGTCTTGCATTGCTTAGTTTAGACATCATATGCACACTATTGAATTCTACCTGCTTAGTTTAGAGATCATACATGCGAGTGCCAGTTGCTTAGTATATGAATCAATTATGTCAATTATATCATGCCATCCTGTATACTTAGACAACATGTATGTGAATTATTTCATCCCAACCTATTTTAGAAACACATCATATAGTTTTGTCATGTCATCCTGTTTAGGTACTCATCATATGTTGAATAATGCCATTATATCATGTTAAGTTATCCATCATATATCTGAAACTGTGTCATGCTATCCTGTTTAGTTAGGCATCATATATGTGAAATTGTGTCATGCTGTCCTGTTTGGTTAGACAACATACATGTGAATTACCACATCTGTCTATCATACAATGTCTGTACGTTCAATTTCTTTTCTTGTTTATCAGCCATTTGAATTGCAGGGGGTGATGGCAGTATCTAAGGGAGCAAAAACCCGTTATTCACAAAAGACAGTGCTACCCGTTGATGCAGATAGAACCATGGTTGTACTGGCCCACAAACTAGCCCCAGCACACATAATCGAGACTCTTCTAGATTGCACACTTACACCGTTGGGCAGAGAACCAGCTACAACCCATCTAACCGCAACCCTAGCGGATAGTAACCCACTTATAGTTGACAAAGCACCATGTCCACCACAGAGTACCCCCACACGAGCAGTTTGTAAAGCTACTGCAGTGCCCAAAGCACGAAGACCACCACAGCTAACCGAAACTCCACGTTTAAAGCAGAAGAGCAACTGTTCTCAGGTCAGATTCCGTAGCTATGGTCCATACTCCTTTGCTGTTGCATCACTGTATTTACTCATACCAACTACTTTTGAATTTGAAGGATCCAATTGAAACTCCAATGGCACAACAGGTATGTTTTAAACCTATTTCTTTAACTGGATTGCTGTTCTAACTTCTTGCTCTATGTTGATTTCAGTTTAAGTTGCATAAACGGTTATGTTCTCATGTGATGCACATTACAAGTGCTGCCAATGCTGTGTAGTTTCTCACACTTATATTCTGTCTATGCTGTTGTGTCTTAAAAATATATGAGTTGAACTGTGTCTCTATCTTGATTAGGGAACATAAACTAGAATGATATGGACAATACAGTGACCATAGTACATAGATATATGTTTGTTTCATGTTGTTATCCTGTCCACCTTACTACTGAACCGGTTTACCAAAATGAGTTTCGTATACTACAAGCTAAGCCTGTGATGTGTCTGCTTGTTTCTCTTGTAGTATGCAAATAGAATATTGGAGAAGAGCACCCCACTATGCAATGGTAGAGAAAGTAATGCAGATAAGGTTCAAGATAGTGAGACAACCCTGTTAGTCTCCAAGAAAGGTGATAAAAACGATCTTGCAGACAGTGGGAAAACCCCACAGTCCTGCGTTGATGTAGTGTTCGAGTTACTGGCCAGTACTGCTGGCACAAGCTCTTCCAACTCGCTGCCTGAATCACTTCGGCTTCTTCAGTCTCAGCTACAAGCTGAAAGGCATCAGTCAGCTGTGCTGCGGCAAGAAGCTGAAGGACTGAGGAAGTCCCTATAGAATTCAGATGCGTACTTTCTTGTGCAACAGCAAGCGCTGGAGGATTGAAGCGCCAAACAAGAGAAAGTTAATAAGCTTGCTAAGCATCTTGCCAGCATTATGGGTACCCAGGATATTGTTTCTTGAGCTCTTCTGAAGTGGTTTCAGTTCTGGACTTGTTTTGTTGCGGTGTTTATATGCTGGTGTGTTCCCTATATTTGCACTGGTGGCGAACTTTGATGCCCAGTGGATGTAATACATGTAATAGCCGTGATAGCCTAGCATAAGCTGCTCGCTTATTTATTTCCTTGTTTTGTTTATTTGTTTGCTTGTAGTCAGTGCAGTTCTTTTTCCGCGGTTTGCTAGTGGCTGCAATAACCTACTTTTTAAAACTAGGCCACAATAACCATGGGCTAATATTTACTATAGTGACACTGGGCCTCCTACGGGCCGTAGAAACAGTGGGCCTTCTACGGGCTGTAGAAACAGTAGGCCTTCTATGGGCCGTAGAAACAATGGGCCTTCTACGAGCCGTAGAAATAATGGGCCTTCTACGAGCCGTATCATCAATGGGCCTTATACGGGCCGTATGATCGATTGGCCAAACATGGGCCAATAACAGGCCTCATTATGGCCGTAAACGGGCTAGAGTTGGAATCGTCCGTTCATGGGCTGACCATAACGGGCCATCGTTGATAGGCCGTATTTGATGATGCTATGAAAATGGCCCAACGAATTAACGAAACACAAACGGGCCGACTGTAACCACAGGCTGAATTTGGCCCACAAGCAGAAAATGACAGTAACGGGCCGTAAGTAAATGAATGCTGGAAATGAACCCAAGAATAAATGGGCTCTGAGAAGGCCGAAAGATAACATGGGCTGGAAACGGCCCAACGGAATAACGGGCCGTTAATGGGTATAAAGTGATACACTGTTCATTACGGGCCAGTTTCACCACGGGCCGTTAATGGGTGTAAAGTGATACACTGTTCATTACGGGCCAGTTTCACCACGGGCCGTTAGTAGGCCAAGAGTTACGTAGGGCCTCATATGGGTCGAAAGACGTCATGGGCCATACATGGGCCAGAAGTGAAAACGGGCTGGAATCATATTGGATGGCCCAGATGACGCTACTGGGCCTAATTCAGATAGGGCGTAATGGGCCTTGGGTTAGCGGGCTGTAAATGGGCTATATTCGAACAGGCCGTTAACATGCTTTCCATGGGCCGACCTGCCAGCTTTTGACCAAGTCAAATGGGCTGGCCTTTTCACAGGAATGGGCCTCTGTTGGGCCGTGCCACGTGTCGACGTATCATAGGCGTCGTTCGTCCAATGAGTGGTTGACATCTATCCCAACGATGAGCCGACACGTGTTTCCTCCAGCCAATGATGATTTTACACGTGGAAAATCCCCATTGGTCAGGGCTGTTAACAGGTTATCGGATCCAAAACCTGACCCGATAGCTTAACGGCGTTCCGTTATGGTGGATGCCACGTGTCGGTCACCCTTGATGAAAGCACTTCTGTGACGCGCGATTTATCATCATGGAAGTGGACACTTCCATGATGATAATTTTGGTAATGTCATGGAACACTTCTACGACAGCACAGGTATGACTATCTTGATTCTGTCATAAATTTGTCATGGATGTACATGCATGACAAAATGCGACCTACTGTGACAAACATGTATCATCACGGAAGTGCATTTTTTTGTAGTGGTAACTGCTTCTTCATCGCCTCCACGACTTCCATCTCCTTGCGCGTCTCCTCCGCCATCTTCATCATTGTGTCCATGACGCGGCATTTCTCGACGCGAGCCTTCATCATCTGTTCCACGGCCATATTACGTACCTTGACAGAAGTCGGGTGCTCGATGCGGAGCTTTGCCAACTCTTCCTTCTGTTCCATGGCGAGGGCCTACAGTATCTTCATCGAGGAACTACTATTCTCATGCAGCTTCTTCCAGCCGACGTTCTTCTCCTTCAACAGGTCGATCTCGTGGCAGAGATTCGGATTGTCCTCCCGAAGTCGCAGGATTTCGCCGGTCGCCTTCTTCTCCGAGGCAATGCTCTTCTTCAGCGGCATCACCAAGCCGGTGGTCAACTCCCCCTACTGATTGAGCTCAGCGAGCATGTCGTCGAGGCTCTCCTTCAGCAACTCCATCAAGCCTTGGATGAACTCCTTCTGCTTATTGAGCTGATCGGGCATGCCGTCGAGGGATAACGACTCCAGCTCCGCCGGCTCGGCATGTTCGCCTCCGCGGCTAGGGCGCTCCTGGGAGCCATCGCCTACCCGTGAGAGATCTTTCGAGGTCTCTGCGTGGCTGCGAGCCCTCTTTTTTTTCTGCAGGCTTGGTTGCCGCTCCCTTGTTACGAGTAGTTCTCGACCTAGAGCTCTGTTCACCGGCCATGGCAACGACGGACGAAGAAGAAGCACTTATGAGGAGGAAAGGTAGAGTGATTTTCGGTTAGGTAGTTCCCCTTTTTATAACCTAAGT
The DNA here is from genome assembly GCF_003073215.2 of Triticum urartu. Classification (NCBI taxonomy): domain Eukaryota; kingdom Viridiplantae; phylum Streptophyta; class Magnoliopsida; order Poales; family Poaceae; genus Triticum; species Triticum urartu. The sequence continues at coordinate 374,452,210 of NC_053025.1, read as the reverse complement.
ACTAGCATTAGTACTAATACCTGCATAGTGGGAACACGTTCAGGTTTGGTACGTACTACTACTCCCTCCTTTCCGGTTTATAGGGCTTATATCAAAAGTTTAGTTTTTCCATTTTATAAGGCTCAATTTGGTTGTTCCCCATCACATGTTCAGACTTCAAGGTGCATTAAATCATTGCATGCAAGTATTAAGAGAAAACTGACCAATGCATGCATTTTATGCATGCATGCATTGCAATTAATGTATTCGTAAACATAATTTTTTGAGGAAAACAAGAGCATTAATTGGGTGCTTTTGCAAACTATAAAAAATATTCCACCACTCATCATCTACCTTGGTTGGTGAGATTTTTGAATTGAGCCTTATAAACCAGAAAGGAGGGAGTAGTAGGTGTGAGCAGGCTTTCGAATGTGATGGGAACAAGGTAAAGATAAATTGATGGTTTTGGTTTCAAGGCCCGAAACGGCTCCCGATGAGTTTAGCGGAACATAAACTTCAAGTACTACACTGCTCAAATGCGTAAATATTATGTTACTGTCAAAAATTGGCACAAAATACAAAGGAGACCAATGGAAGTACTACTAGCAACCCATGATTTAACTACTCGCATGCGCGCAGTGGAGTAATACTGTCTTTCTTCCGCCCTCACGTCCACTCAATTTGCATGCGCTGTATTAATTGACCATCAATGAAGTTAACGACTTTACACGCGTCAAATTATCACATGGGGTGGATCTTGGTACAAAATTGCGTCCGCCCGTGTACCCTCGTGTGCGTGCGAGGAATGAGTGCGTGCATGGCGTGCGTGCACACCTTCACTTCGTGCATGTACCGCCAGTATGGCTCAGGGAGGACGAGTACATTCTTCTGGAACCAGCAGCACGTCACTGTGATCAATCCACGCAAGGAGGTCGCGATAATGCCTACACATGTGCCACGTGGCTTCATGAACTGTAAGAGAGACACTGTGTAGCGTGCCATTGGTATTCTAATTTACGTGTTTTGCACATACTCGAAGTACTAGTAAGGTACACGTGCATTGCACGCATCAGATTTTGCAACCAAATTATGAATAAATACCACACTATAGCATGTAAGCTCTGAGTCATATATGCCTGATGTAGCCCTTCGTTTAATTCATATAGTTCATCTCATTCAAAATCAATTAGTTTTTATAAAAAAGCTAAGAACGCGGGAATAGGAAAAACATGGGATTATAGTGGAATGTCGTCTTGAATCCTACAAGATTGTACGGGTGTTTGATTGTGCATAGAAAAAACGCAGAATTCTTTCAAAGAGGTTTGAGTGGATGGGATGTTTGCTATGAAATCTAGTGCAAATGAATCATATGCAAAAATTCCTATGGTTTACAATCCTACGAATCAAACAACCAAGATAGGAAAAATTCCTAATGATTAGAATCCCCCAAATTCCTTTGAGAATCCTTTGAATCAAAGAAGCCCTTAATCTATTTTATGATTCATGGAATTGTGCATTGTAAAGCATAAAGTAAAAACAAATAATGGCAATTCAACTAGAAAAAAGTTTGGGCAGTTATGATACAGAAGATTCTAGAACAAAAGAGAACCACTGTTGTTTTGAGGTTTGTGCATTATGCTTAAGTTCAACCATGGAGTCTGCTAGATTGTACATGTGGCAAAATCCGGTGGGGGCTAGAAGATGGTGCGAGGGGCCGAGTGGAGGGAGATTATGAAGGAATGCACAAGTGCGAGATCGATATTTAGAGAGAGGGGGCGAACACGTGCGCTGATGCACGCAGTGGCGGAGCCATGAAAAATAAATGAGCTAGGAGGCCAAGCATTGCTAATCCTTTACGAGGAGGGTCAATTCATGAACTTAAACCATTTTTAGCAGCAATTGTCTAATGATCACATTCATATTAGCCTTGATATATAGTGATGTTAGGGGGGAGGGGGGCAGGGCCCTTACCGCCCCCTGTCTTCGCCATTGTGCACGTGTCTGAGAGATGAAGCGGAAGGCATGGATGATGAGAGGGGGACGTTGGATACATAATTAATGCGGGTGTATTAGCTATATATGTTAATCCTATATAGAGAGGTATAGATTGATCGATGTGGACGTGGGAAAGAGGGTGAGACCTCACTGGATATATCGATTGATCGGTTTGTGTGGAAAACTATGAAAGACCTAGCTATATACACACATACATAGAGGAACATCGATCGTTGCGCATGCACGCATGAGAGATAAAGAATGCCCGATATGATGGAGAGGGGGATGTGTGTTGGTGTGTGCCTTCATGGGAGACCGACCTGAAGAAAAAGATTGCATGCGTGCGATGGATAATGCCGGCTGGTAGTGTTTGTGTGCATGCATGCACGAGAGAAAGTTAGTGGTACAATTATAAAGAGAAGACTACTGTGTGGGTGTAAAAGAATAGCTGAATAGGTGAGGTCACAATCAATGTGAAGTTGAATTCAAATATTTGAATAAGAGATCCTTATGTTTGAAACCCATGCATGCATGAATATAACGGAGATCTGCGCGGTGTGGTTTGGAAACGAGCATGTTGTAATGTATACACATTGAACAAGGTCAGACTGATTTGAATTTGAGATACCGGTGGCAGACATCATTTGGCCACGTCGCATCCGTGCATGGACACACTATTCTAATTGGAGATGATGGGCGGCTTTCGCATCACATATCTATATCTATACCCATATATATATATTATATTATATATTTTTTTATATTGTGTGCGGGTAACTTTAACTTTGAAAGATGGTTGTTGGATGAGGCGAATCCGATGGTCCAAAGATGGCAAATTTCAGCACTACTGGCCATTGTATATCATCTAGATTCCACCAGATTTCGCCACATGTATAATCTAGAAGATTCCATGGTTGAACTTAAGCATAATGCACAAACATCAAAACACAAGCACTTCTTATTTGTTCTAGAATCTTCCGTATCAGAATTTCCCAAATGTTTTTCTACATGATTTGCCATTATTTGTTTTTACTTTATGTCTTTCGACGCACAATTCCATGAATCTTAAAATAGATTAGCTTTCTTATAGAAACTAGATGATTTTGAATGAAATGAACTATAAGAATTAAACGAACATCTACATCATGCATATATGACTCAAAGCTTGCATTCTATAATGTGGTATTTATTCATAATTTGGTTGCCAAATCTCATGCGTGCAATGCACGTGTACCTTACTCTAGTCTAAATGGTGTTTGTGTGTGTGTTGTGCGTGTTGAGGTGCAAATTATCTTTTTTGGGTACACGTTAAGCTTGTTCTTCCGAAATTTCAAGCCGCGCCTTGTTATGCCGAAAATTCAAGCTAGCGTCTCTGTCTATCGTGCTGCAAAACTCCCGCCTCTTCAACCCGTGCCTTGTTAGCCCAAAATATTTAAGATATATCTTTGTCTCATTGTGCTCCGACAACTCCCTCCATCTCAACCTGCGCCTTGCTATTCCGAAATTACAACGCGCGCGAAAACTCCCACCTCCTGTGAAATCCCAACACGTGAAATGCCCGTGGTACCCCTGAACCGAAAGAACCGCCTCAAATCGGTGGGGGTACTTTCGTAACTTACCCCACATTTTATACAAGCGCGTCTCTAAGCCATGGTTCCCACTGCCATCCCATCCGCCCACCCATTCGTACACCGAGGCCGCGAAAACCCGCGACAAAACCCCACACCCTGCTCCGTCCACCACCCAGCTAGAGCCTCTTCTCGGCGACGTCGTCCACAGCAACACCTCGATGTCCCTCATCCACCGTACCGGATGAGGATCCTTCATCGATCTCATCTACCCACTGGTTCAGCCACCCCGTCCTCCACCTCCAAGGAGCTGCCCCGATGTTCCCCTCGTCTTTCGCGCCACCTCCATTCCCACACCACCGTCTTCACCTGCACCACCGGAAGAGCATCATCATCACCGTTTCCTCGGATGAAGCTGCGGCCTAATCGGCGCCACCAAAGAGATTGTACACTAATCACCGCATTTTCTTCTTGATTCGATCTCACGGTGCTGCCGGCGCTCGGACCCGAGCCGACACGACGCGGCTCCATCCACGGCGGCGTCACCGGCCACTTCCTCCATGGCGTCGCTCCCTTGGCGGCGACGTCCACATCACTAGGACCTGCTGCTGCTTTAGCTCTCGCTCGCGCTGCTGCTCTGCTCTTGCTCTCGGTCCCCTGCCTGGTCTGCTCTTGCTATTGCTCTTGCTCTCGCTTGCGATGCTGCTACGATTTAGCTACACTTCACTCCTATGCCACCGGGGTGAAGGAAGAACCAGCCGCAGTGGGGAGGGGGGCTCGCCGGAGAGGTGCCCCACTATCTATCTTAGGGTTCAGGATGGGGGCGGCGGTCGCCGGCGGTGGCGGGGTGTTGGCGGGGTGTAGCGACCAGACCTCAAACAATCTGATCTCTGTGCTCCGGTGTCATCCCTGGATCAGTAATGCTGACACCACACAGTACTCGGAGGATTTATAACAGAGTAGCAATCACACACTTATTACATCGAGTGTCTCAAAAGAGAACTCATTACAATAAGTATGGCTTAAGGCCATCTAATAACGATAACAACGGAAGTCTTGGAAGATAAGTGAGTCCATCAACTCCAACGGCATCACTGAGTATAGGACCACGACCTAAAAACTCCTTAATCATCGTCTGAAAAGTCTGCAACATTAACGTTGCTGCCCGAAAACGGGTCAGCAGATGGAATATGCTGGCAAGGTAACACATAGAGAGTAATGGAATGAAACAGCTATACTATATGCATATTTGGCTGGTGGAAAGCTCTATGGTTACAGTTTTGTGTAAAGCCAATTTTTCACTACTTCAAAGGAATAAAATTTAATTACTATCATGGTGGTTGTTAAACATTGAGAATGGTTGACAGCATTCTCAATCCCAATTAAGCATCATCATTAAACATAACCCAACAAAATTAATTTAGAGTAACATGTTGAGATTCACATGAAAATCCAAGTACTAGATACTCAAGATGTCCATAACCGGAGACACGGCTAACCATGATTAGTTTATTACACTCTGAAGAGGTTTGCGCACTTTTCCCCACAAGACTCGATCGCCTCCGTTTGGTTTCTCGCACTACATGGTGTTTGAGAAGACGGATGACCGAGACATAGTATTTCAGAAGCGCTAGCACCTTACGATGGGTAGACCGTACCACCTACATCCCCTACATCTGCTAGTATACCACTGTAAGAGTTCGCACGACTTAGTCAACTATGCTAGAGCCCATAATAGCTTGTGGCTGCACACGGAAGTTTCTAGTATGAATAGTCTCATGATCCCTTTGAGCCTGGGTGGCGGTCCAAAAGAAAAAAGGCAAGTCCTGGAATACCCAGGTGCCTCAATCCACCCAGATGTGTGTTTAAGTTGCCACCTTAGATAAACCAATAATTAACAATCTCACATTTGTCATGGATTTCACTCACCCAATCCACGTCTACTAGCATAGCATGGCATAATAAGCAAACGTAGAAGTAACTCCCAAAGGTTTGAAAATAAACAGGTAATAGGTACTACCTCATCTACTTCCCATCCCACAATTTAATTAGATCCTAATCATGCAATGTGTGAGGATTGATCTAATGCAATAAAACTGGGTAGTAGAAAAGGTATGATCAAAGTGTTACTTGCCTTGCTGATGATCCGCGAAACCTAACGATTCGAAGTAACAGGCGGCGCACTCTGGGTATTCTATCGCAGACAAACAAACAAGCATACAATAAGCACTCATCTAAAGCACAGGTAAAACTCAAATAAGAGATCTAACCAGAAGGTTCAACTTAAGAACTCCAGTTGGCAAAAAGAATCAAATCGAACGATGCAACGAAAAACAAACGGCGAAAGAAAACAACTTTGTTCTACTAATCTGGATCTAGGGCAAATTTTAGAGTAACAAAAACTTGTTTAAGTTGGTTAAATGGATAGAGGGTTTCGAGACGAAACTCTAGGCGCTTGAATCGCCTGATTCTGATAAACGAGCGAAAAGTTAAACTAAAATGAAAATCGGATCAGGAATCGCGATCAGAAAAATCGCGGATTTAATTCGAGAAAAAGAAAAACGACGAACGTCGAATTTTTTTCCTCTTTTCGGCACGGAAAACAAGGCGCGACGAACCTCGGGCGGCAGGATCATCGGCGGCGGCGGCTCCGGTGGCGCGCGCGGATTGAGGCGGGGCTGATGGGCTGGGGCGGCTCGGGGCGGCGCTATTTAAAGGCTGCCCCCGGGCGGTGTCCCGCTCGGGTACGGCCCGAAGTCGGTTCGTTTTTTTTAATTGTTCCGCTCGGAAGATAAATAAAAAGAAAAACTAAACGGACTCCAAAAATTCCAAAATAAATTTTCACGGGCTTCTAAAATCAAGCCGCACAAGGTGAACATTTATTTGGGCCCTAACTGCAATTTTGGAAAACGCACATTTTTCCTAAATTCAAATGAAACACCGAAAAACTCCGAAATAAAATCTTATTTGATTTTTTTATTAAATCCTCAATATTTTTTTATTTTGGGAAAGTCATTTTATTCCCTCTCTCATATTTTTGTAATAGAAATAACTGATGATAAAATAAATAAAATCAAATGATCCTATTCTCAAAATTTGAGAGAAGTCAAATATGAAAATAATGAAATCCCCAACTCTCTCCGTGGGTCATTGAGTTGCGTAGAATTTCTAGGATCAACCAAAATGCAAAATAAAATATGATATGCATGATGATCTAATGTATAACATTCCAAATTGAAAATTTGGGATGTTACAAACCTACCCCCTTAAGATGAATCTCGCCCTCGAGATTCGGGTTGGCTAGAAAATAGGTGAGGGTGGTCTTTGAGCAAATCTTCCTCTCTTTCCCAGGTGGCTTCATCCTCCGTGTGGTGGCTCCACTGAACTTTGCAAAACTTGATAACCTTGCTGCGAGTAAATCGGTTGGCAAACTCAAGAATCTTAATTGGTTTCTCCTCGTAGGTCAAATCGTTATCCAACTGAATAGTTTCCAAAGGCACTGTGTCTCTCAATGGTATATCAACCATCTCCGCGTGACATTTCTTTAACTGAGAAACGTGGAACACATCATGTACTCCTGACAATCCTTCGGGCAATTCCAACTTGTAGGCCACTTCTCCCATACGCTCCAAAACTCGATATGGTCCTACAAATCGTGGTGCTAACTTCCCTTTAACTCCAAAACGCTTTGTTCCTCGAAGTGGAGATACTCGAAGATAAGCTCTATCTCCGACTTCGTAAACTGTCTCCTTGCGTTTAGAATCGGCATAACTCTTTTGTCTGGACTGGCTACCTTGAGCCTATCGCGAATCAATTTCACCTTCTGTTCAGACTCCTTAATCAAGTCAGGTCCAAACATCTGGCGGTCTCCAACTTCGTCCCATGACAACGGTGTCCTGCACCTCCTTCCGTACAAGGCTTCGAAAGGGGCCATCTTTAAACTGGTTTGGTAACTGTTGTTGTAAGAGAACTCTGCATATGGCAAATTATCGTCCCAACTAGATCCATAATCTAGCGCACAAGCTCTGAGCATATCCTCCAAAATCTGATTAACTCTCTCGGTCTGTCCATCTGTCTGTGGATGAGAAGCTGTACTGAATTCTAGCCTGGTACCCAAAGTTTCGTGCAACTGCTTCCAGAACTTTGAGGTAAACTGGGTTCCTCTATCTGATACGATACTCCTTGGAACTCCATGCAGACATACGATCCTGGTCATGTATATCTTTGCCAACTTAGCACTGGTATAAGTGGTCTTTACTGGGATGAAATGAGCTACTTTTGTCAATCGATCAACTACAACCCAAATCGAGTCATAGCCTGAACGAGTCCTGGGCAATCCTGTGATAAAATCCATGCCTAACTTATCCCACTTCCATTCGGGTATCGGCAATGGTTGTAACAATCCTGCTGGCTTTTGATACTCTGCCTTTACTCTCTGACATACATCACAAACTGCTACATACTCCGCTATATCCTTCTTCATTCCAGTCCACTAGAAAATATCCTTCAAATCTAGATACATCTTGGTATTTCCTAGGTGAATTGAATACGGTTAGTCGTGTGCCTCTTGAAAAATCAACTTCCTGATCTCCGGGTCATTGGGCACATAAACGCGGTCTTCAAACCATAGGGTGTCGTGCTCATCCTCACGGAATCCTTTAGCTTTTCCTTTGCTCAATTTCTCCTTTATAGCGGCAATCTCTTTGTCAGCTTTCTGAGCTTCCCTGATTCTATCCATCAAGGTTGACTGAATCTCCAATGCTGCTACATAGCCTCTTGGAACTATTTCCAAACATAGTTCACGAAGATTTACTGCTAACTCCCTTGGTATTCCTCCCGTCATTAACGTATTGACATGGCTCTTACGGCTTAATGCGTCAGCTACTACCTTAGCCTTTCCGGGGTGGTAATGCAATCTCCTATCATAATCCTTGATGAGCTCCAACCATCTCCTTTGTTTGAGGTTTAACTCCTTCTGTGTGAAGATGTATTTCAAACTCTTATGATCCGTGTACACCTCACAATGGTTTCCATTGAGAAAATGTCTCCATGTTTTCAAAGCGTGCACTACGGCTGCTAACTCCCAATCATGCGTGGCATAATTCAACTCATGAGGCTTCAGTTGTCTTGAGGCATATGAAACAACTCTTCCTTCCTGCATAAGCACTGCTCCAAGTCCTCGACGTGAAGTGTCACAATACACATCATAATGTTTGGTCTGGTCTGGCAAAATCAACACTGGTGAGGTAACCAAACGTTTCTTCAATTCCTGGAAACTAGCCTCACATTCCTCTATCCATATGAACTTGGTATCTTTCTTCAACAACTCAGTCATAGGCTTCGCAATCTTTGAGAAATTCACAATAAATCTCCGGTAGTATCCTGCGAGTCCAAGGAAACTCCGGATCTCTCCAACTGTTGTTGGGGCTTCCCACTTGGTCACGGTTTCAACTTTAGCGAGATCTACTGCTACACCTTCTCCAGATATAACATGTCCGAGGAATCCTACTTCCTTCAACCAAAACTCACATTTGCTGAACTTGGCATATAATTGATGTTCTCTGAGCTTTCCAAGTACCAAACGCAAATGCTCCTTATGTTCCTCTTCATTCTTCGAATAAACCAGGATATCATCAATGAACACTACGACGAACTTATCCAAAAACTCCATAAACACTTTGTTCATCATGTTCATAAAATAGGCAGGTGCGTTAGTCAGACCAAATGACATAACGGTATACTCATAAAACCCATACTTGGTGGTAAAAGCTGTCTTCGGAATATCCTGTTCTCGAATCTTCAACTGGTGGTATCCTGATCGCAGATCGATCTTGGAAAATACCTTAGCTCCTTGCAATTGATCAAACAGATCGTTGATCATTGGTAGTGGGTACTTATTCTTGATCGTTACTTCATTCAATCCTCGATAATCAACAACCATCCTTAATGATCCATCCTTCTTCTCCACTAGAAGTACTGGCGATCCCCAAGGTGAATTACTTGGGCGAATATATCCTTTATCCAGTAACTCCTTAATCTGCTTCTTAATTTCCACCAAATACTTTGCTGGCATCCTATATGGTCTCTTTGATATTGGCCCTGTGCCTGGCAATAGCTCAATCAAAAACTCAATATCTCTATCCGGTGGCATGCCTGGCAACTCTTCTGGAAATACATCAGGGAAATCCCTTACCACTGGTACTTCCTCCTGCACAACTCCTGTTAGGCAATTTACTTGAGTCCTCTTTGGCACATGCCGGGATACATACTTGATCCTTCTCCCTTCTGTGGTGGTAAGCAAAATTGTCTTACTAGCACACTCAATATTCCCTTCATACTTTGATAACCAATCCATGCCTAATATCACATCCAATCCTTGAGATTCCAATACTATTAGGTCTGAGGGAAAAACATAGTTACCAATCCTTAATGGTAACCGATCACACCATAGACTAGCCACATACTCTGCTCCGAGCGAGGTTACTAACATGGGTGACCTAAGGGCTTGGGTTGGTAGGTTATACTTATCCACAAATCCCCTTGAGATGTATGAATGTGATGCACCAGTATCAAAAAGAACGAGTGTAGTAAATGACTTAACCAAAAACTTACCTATTACTGCATCGGGCTGAGCTTCAACCTCCTCCATGCTAACGTGGTTCACCTGTCCCCTGTTAAAAGGGTTCGGCTTCTTCCGAGAACTTCCATTGCTATTTCCATTTTGCAATTCAGGACATTCATTTGCATAATGTCCTGTCTTCGAACACTTAAAGCAAGTGACTTGGCTCAAGTCCTTCTTGGCTGGGGTTGAGGGGTTGGTGCAATTCTGGCCGTTGCTTCCTCCATTGCCATTACCATTCTTGGTGCCATTGTGATTGTGCGAGCTACCTCCTCCATGGGTATGCTAAAAATCTCCTCCCGGTCTAGGGGTAAAATGTGGCTTCTGCTGAGCTCCTGAATCGTACTTTCCTTGTCCATACTTCCTCTTGCGATTCTCAATTTGCTGCTGCTTCCCTTCAATCATAAGAGCACGATCTACCAACTCCTGGTAGTTGTTGAAGGTTGCTACCATCAACTGCATGCTCAACTCATCATTCAGTCCTTCCAGAAACTTCTCCTGCTTAGCTGCATCCGTAGCGACGTCATCTGGGGCATAACGTGCTAGCTTACTAAATTCCTCCACATACTGGCCAACTGTCCTTCCTCCTTGGCGCAAGTTGCGAAACTCACGCTTCTTCATGGCCATAGCTCCTGCTGAAACGTGTGCAGTACGAAAAGCCTACTGAAACTGGTCCCATGTGACAGTGTCTACAGGGAAAGTGGCTGTGAAATTCTCCCACCATGATGCTGCGGGTCCTTCAAGCTGATGCGCAGCAAACTTCACCTTCTCCGCATCTGTGCATCCTGCTGTGGTCAACTCCCTAGCTATCTTGCGGAGCCAATCATCTGCTAATATGAGCTCGGTGCTACTGGAAAACACCGGCGGATTCAGCCTAAGAAAACGGGCTAAGTGGTCAACAGGTGGTGGTGGTGGTGGTGGGTTGTTGTTGTTGTTCCCCTGATTCTGATTCTGGACTAGCAACTGCATTAATGTGTTCTGCTGCTGGATCAACTGGGTGAGCTCCGGTAGAAAGGCGAATCCGGGGTCACGTCTCAGAGGCATATGAGGATTTAGAAAAGATGAGATATAAGAATAGAGGGGGTCTAAGAGAAAACACTACCCATATGCACATGAGGCAAAAGCAAACAATTCACTTCAATCAATCAAACAAGGGCATACAATCGATCTATCTATCGCAAAAGTGCTCGGACTACTATATTTACATGGTGGACTACTACTACTGATGAGGTGGTCTACTAGAAATATTCTACGGTCATTGAATCCATAACATCTGCTCCAACTTCATCAACATAGTCATCATCGCTACTATCTGCTTCCGAGTCGGTGCTGTCGATGATGATGTTGTCTTCTGGGCTAATTTCCTTGGGTTCTTCGTCTTCATCTACTGGCGTAGAGCCTCCCATAAATATTCCAATCTTCTTGATCAGGTCGTCATTCTTTTCCACCAATACTTCAATTTCTTCTTCATAATCTTCACGCGTAGCCTTGAGTTCTTCCTCCAATTCCTTGATTCTAGTGTTAGCCTTCTTCAGATCTATCATGTCGATGCACATCTGGTTCTCCTGTCATCGAATGTGCTGGTTTAACTCCTGGATAAAAGCTGCGATTGATCTATCCTTCCTGGTGCTGATCATCTCCCAGTGTTCATCTTGGCGCCCACAAATCTGGTAGATAGTATCCTTGAGATCCTTGCGGTAGACTTCTCCAATGCGTCCCATGGCGATGTGAGCTGCCATGCTCTTTCCTAGATTCCAAGTTGGTGCATCAAAAGAAAATTCTATGGGCTCAGTGACTGGCATGAACGTCCTTCCTGGAACTTGAACTTAAATCATCCAGCGCTCTTCTTCAGGTAAAGTGGCGTTGTAGGTTCCTGTGAAACTTGGTACTCCTATGTTCAGATATCTAGTGACTTCCTTCAAGTGGCATCCAAAGGGTGTATCTTCATCCGGTTGTGTCAACTTGTTCCTTACATCCGCCATCCTAAAGAGTAGAAAAGATGAGAGATCAGAAGAGAAGAGAGTGAATAGTGATCTAGGTCTCTAACTTAGTGGTCGTGTCCTACAGTCAGCGTGTGCTCTGATACCATCTCTGTAGCGACCAGACCTCAAACAGTCTGATCTCTGTGCTCCGGTGTCATCCCTGGAGCAGTAATGCTGACACCACACAGTACTCGGAGGATTTATAACAGAGTAGCAATCACACACTTATTACATCTTGTGTCTCAAAAGGGAACTCATTACAATAAGTATGGCTTAAGGCCATCTAATAACGATAACAGCGGAAGGCTTGGAAGATAAGTGAGTCCATCAACTCCAACGGCATCACTGAGTATAGGACCACAACCTAAAAACTCCTTAATCGTCGTCTGAAAAGTCTGCAACATCAATGTTGCAGCCCGAAAACGGGTCAGCACATGGAATATGTTGGCAAGGAAACACATAGAGAGTAATGGAATGAAACAACTATACTATATGCATATTTGGCTGGTGAAAAGCTCTATGGTTACAGTTTTGCGTAAAGCCAATTTTTCCCTACTTCAAAGGAATAAAATTTAATTACTATCATGGTGGTTGTTAAACATTGAGAATGGTTGACAGCATTCTCAATCCCAATTAAGCATCATCATTAAACATAACCCAACAAAATTAATTTAGAGTAACATGTTGAGATTCACATGAAAATCCAAGTACTAGATACTCAAGATGTCCATAACCGGAGACACGGCTAACCATGATTAGTTTATTACACTCTGCAGAGGTTTGCGCACTTTTCCCCACAAGACTCGATCGCCTCCGTTTGGTTTCTCGCACTACATGGTGTTTGAGAAGACGGATGACCGAGACATAGTCTTTCAGAAGCGCTAGCACCTTACGATGGGTAGACCGTACCACCTACATCCCCTACATCTGCTAGTCTACCACTGTAAGAGTTCGCACGACTTAGTCAACTATGCTAGAGCCCATAATAGCTTGTGGCTGCACACGGAAGTTTCTAGTATGAATAGTCTCATGATCCCCTTTGAGCCTGGGTGGCGGTCCAAAAGAAAAAAGGCAAGTCCTGGAATACCCAGGTGCCTCAATCCACCCAGATGTGTGTTTAAGTTGCCACCTTAGATAAACCATTAATTAACAATCTCACATTTGTCATGGATTTCACTCACCCAATCCACGTCTACTAGCATAGCATGGCATAATAAGCAAATGTAGAAGTAACTCCCAAAGGTTTGAAAATAAACAGGTAATAGGTACTACCTCATCTACTTCCCATCCCACAATTTAATTAGATCCTAATCATGCAATGTGTGAGGATTGATCTAATGCAATAAAACTGGGTAGTAGAAAAGGTATGATCAAAGTGTTACTTGCCTTGCTGATGATCCGCGAAACCTAATGATTCGAAGTAACAGGCGGCGCACTCTGGGTATTCTATCATAGACAAACAAACAAGCATACAATAAGCACTCATCTAAAGCACAGGTAAAACTCAAATAAGAGATCTAACCAGAAGGTTCAACTTAAGAACTCCAGTTGGCAAAAAGAATCAAATCGAACGAAGCAACGAAAAACAAACGGCGAAAGAAAACAACTTTGTTCTACTAATCTGGATCTAAAACTAAACGGACTCCAAAAATTCCGAAATAAATTTTCACGGGCTTCTAAAATCAAGCCGCACAAGGTGAACATTTATTTGGGCCCTAAATGCAATTTTGAAAAACGCACATTTTTCCTAAATTCAAATAAAACACCGGAAAACTCCGAAATAAAATCTTATTTGAATTTTTTATTAAATCCTCAATATTTCTTTATTTTGGGAAAGTCATTTTATTTCCTCTCTCATATTTTTGTAATAGAAATAATTGATGATAAAATAAATAAAATCAAATGATCCTATTCTCAAAATTTGAGAGAACTCAAATATGAAAATAACGAAATCCCCAACTCTCTCCGTGGGTCATTGAGTTGCGTAGAATTTCTAGGATCAACCAAAATGCAAAATAAAATATGATATGCATGATGATCTAATGTATAACATTCCAAATTGAAAATTTGGGATGTTACACGGGGTGATGGCGTGGGGATCGCCGGAGAAAAAGCTCGGGACGGGGGGCCTAGAGGGATGGCCGGGGCGGCAGCGGACCGGCGGTGGGGAGTGTTTTCGGGGCGGGTGGGGCGGCGCACAGCCGGCCGCGGGCGGCGGGGGGCTGCTGTTTGGCCGGCTCAGGGGGGTGGAGGTTGAAGATGAACCGCATGCCCTTGATTTCGTATCCAACGGCTGCAAAATCGACTGACCAAAGATGAAAAAGTCAGTCGACCGACATGTAGCCTCACCTTGCTAGTGCGTTCAGTTTCGACAGCAAAATTCAGTTTCGACAGCAAAATTCAGTTTCGACAATTAAGTTCAGTTTCGACAGTTAAGTTCAGTTTCGACAGTTGAATTCAGTTTCGACAGTTAAGTTCAGAGATGAGCGGCTGATGTATTTTACATCTAGCACTTTGTGGTTATGTATTTTACGTCATGTATTGGAGATGCTATTAGAATTCCACTCAGGTTAACGTTGTTCGTTATCTCTCTTGTCCTGCTTCAGCCTCGGCGTCGTACAACTCACCGGAGCTGCTCCAACGACGAAACCCTCCATCACAGCGGAGCAGTACCTCGGGCTCCATCTCCAGACGCCTAAGATCTTCTTCCCCTCCTCCGACAGCCAAGTCAGCCGGAGCATCCTCACCGGCCAACCCAATCACGCCGAGATCGACATGGCTTCTCCAAAGAGGTTGTACACTTGTTGCATCTCTTTTTTACTCTACATGTTATATATATTGTCCACTGAGCACTCGTAGTAACGTGAAATACGATTATTTTATCCTACTATATGACAAGCAGTGAGGTACCAGGCAACTTAGCTATCCGTGATGGACTCTCTTGAATGCCATCATTATTTATCTCTGCGCGTTTGAGTTGTGCATTTGTCGATGGGCCTAGGAGTTGAGCTAGTATGGCAGTGGCCTAGGTCCAAAGTAATAGAAGTAGCATAAGAACATTTGTTTAGTGTAGGATTTTCCTTGCTCAAGCCTGCCTACTAGAATCGCCAGTGCTTGAAAGGAAAAGTGAATGAAAAACATCGGAATTGGGAAGTTTCCTATGGTACTACTTTTCATGAATTTGGTGCAAAGGAATGGAGCAAAGGAAAACTGTAGAATTTGTTCCTTTAGTGTCTCCTTGAAAGAAAAACCGTAGGAATTCTAATTTCCACTTCTCCTCCTTTTCATGTTCCTATTCATCAAGCACAAGTCTAAGAGATAGTAGCATAATAGCATTATAACCGTACATTTTCTTGTGGCTTGACTTAATGTCACCATGATTTTTTGCATCCTGTGATCTTCTAATTGTTGTGAATCGAACACCCAGATTGGTAGAAATCCTGTGTTTTTAAATTCTCTGTTTTGCACGTGCATTCCTATCCTACTCCTATCTATTTCCTATCCCTACATTGTTAGAATCCTCAAATTCAAACAAGCCCTTACTCAATTACTTGTGTTACATATATGGGTCAAAGAAACCCCTGTGTGGTTTGTCCTACTCCTGCGGCGTTGTGTTCCACCCCGGCTCAGCTGCTCCAACGACGGAAGGGTTCACCACAGCAGGGATCCGCTCTCCAGACTGTCTTTCGCCGCCTCATATCTTCTTCCCCGCCACTGGCAGCCACGGCAACTGCATTACCATCATCAACTGAGCAGATGACCTTGAGGACTACACGGGTCCGCAAGAGAGGTCGCACTCTTCCGTGTCTGATTACATTATGCGTCGCTTAATATGATGACATGCTACATTATCGTCGTGTTCACCTATTAGACTCCGAGTCAGGTCCAAACTAATGCTGAAACTTGAGTTTTTAAATGGTTGTGGGGTACATATTGGGTCAGCAATCAATACTATCTGTCTACTATCTGGTTAATCTCCGGTGTCTACTATGAGTTTCATGTTGGGTGCAAACAAACATTAAAGGAGCCATTATCTGTATTTTTTAACTAAAGCTATTATCTGCCTGCTATCATTGGTTTTGGGTCTATCCACAGTTTGCTACCATCACTCTGGATTTGTGCATGCACTCCTTACATAATCTCACTATGTTTTATTCCTATGCATGCCATTTATTGTACACAATGGAACTGATCATGTAGAGCAAAAGAGACGAGCCTTGCGTGGCAATAAAATTTCATGCAGACTCATTCCATGGTAGGCGCAAAGGCAGCCCCCCTCCACCCATTTTGGATCGTAATCAAGAGGAAGATAACTGTTATGAGGGGGATTCAGAAGGAGAAGACCACTCCTATTTACCCCATGAGTTCTTCGCTCTAACTTGGCATGCTGATGTTGGTAATATCATGCATATGGTGCCTTGCATTGCTTACTGTATACATTAAAGATGTCATTTGCTTAGTTTAGACATGCTTTGTGTCAATGCCATATGTTTAGTTTCTTTATCGTATATGTGAATCATGCAATGCCATCTTGTCTAGCCAGGCATCATATATGTGAATTTTGCAATGCCACCCTGGTTAGCCAGTCATCTTATATGTGAATTATATCATGCCATCATTTTTTTATTACGTGTTAAATTTGTCAACAATTTTAGTACATTCAATTACTCTTCCTGTGCATCAACCATTTGGCACGGTCATGGAAAAATCTGGAGTGGAAACAAGGTCTTTAGAGCAGACAATGCTATCTGACGAAGCGCATGTCTTGTTGGTTACTGATAGCTCCTCAGAGGAGGATTCAGAGACAGATGACCCGAGGTGCATGCCCTAATTTGGCAGGGTTATGTTGCTCATATCGTGCGTATGGTATCTTGCATTGCTATGTCATTTGCTTAGTTTAGACATGCTTTGTGTGAATGCCACCTGTTTAGTGTCTAATTACCATATATGTGAATTATGCAATGCCATCTTGTTGCAAGACATTATATATGCGAATTATGCAATGTTATCTTGTTGCAAGGCATTATGTATGTGAATTATGCAATGCCATGCTGTTTAGGCAAGCGCCATATATGTGAATTATATCATGCCGTCCTTTTTTTGTATTTCTCATTGCTTTTGTCGACAATGTTTGTATATTCAACTGCTCTTCCTGTGCATCAGCCATTTGAATTGGCGATGGAGAAATCTGGAGTGAAAACAAGGTCTTCAGAGCAGACAATGCTACCTGCTGAAGCAGATATCTTGCTGGTTATAGATAGCTCTTCAGAGGAGGATTCAAAGGCAGATGACCAGTCCTATTATCCCCATGAGGTGTATGCTCAAACTTGGCAGGGTTATATTACTCATATAATGCATATGTTGTATTGCAATGCTTAGTTTTTACATCATATACACAATATTGAATGCCATCTCCTTAGTTGACACATCATATATGCGATTGCCCTCTGCTCACTTCCTTAGTATATAAATCATATATTTGAATTATGTCATGCCATGATGTTTACATAGACAGCATGTATCTGAATTATGGCATGCCAACCCATTTTCTAAAGACAAAATATAGTTATATCATCTCATCCTGTTTACATAGTCATCATATTTAAATTATGTCATTCTATCTGTGAATTATATCATGCCATCATGTTTCCATCGACTGCATGTTTGTGATTTATGGCATGCCAACCACTTTAATAGACACATCGTATAGTTATATCATGTCATCCTGTTCACATAGTCATCATATTTTGAAGTATATCATCCTATCCTGTTTAGTTAGTCATCATACATGTGAAATTGTGTCATGCTATCCTGTTTAATTAGCCATCATATATGTGAAATTATGTCCTGCTATTCTGTTTGCTTAGACAACATAAATGTGAATTATTTCATGCCCTGTTTTCTTCCCTACTATCCATTGCACCTGTCTATCTTACAATGTCTGTACATTCAATTACTTTTCTTGTTTATCAGCCATTTCAATTGGAGGTAGTGATGACAGTATCTATGGGAGTAAAAACACGGTCTTCAGAAAAGATCGTGCTACCTGTCGATGCAGATAGAACCAAGGTTGTACTTGCCCAAGAACCAGCCCCACCACACATTACCCACACTCATGCAGATTGTACCCCTACCCAGTTGGACAGATAACCAGCTACACCCCTTCTAACCCCAACCCCAGCAGATAGACACCCAGTTCCCATTGACACAACACCGTCTCCACCACAAAGCACCCAAACACGAGCATTTAGTAAGGCAACTGCAGTGCCCAAATCACGAGGACCACCACTCCGAACCCGAAGTCAACGCTTAAAGCAGAAGAAGAATTGTTCTCAGGTCAGGTTCTGTAGCTATGGTTCATACTACTTTGCTCTTGCATCACTGTATTTACTGATACCAACTAATTTCAAATTTGAAGGATGCAATTGAAACTCCAATGGCGCAACAGGTATGTTTTAAACCTGTTTCTTCAACGTGTTTGGCTGTTTGCTATTGTAACTTTCTCTATGTTGATTTTAGTTTCAATTGAATAAACAATTATGTTCTCATGCCATGCACATTACAAGTGTTGTTGTTGCTGTGTAGTTTCCCACACTTATATTCTGTCCATGCTGCTTTGTCTTAAATAGATATGATTCGAACTGTATCTATCTTGATTTGGCAACATAAACTAGAATGATATAGACCATACAGTGACCATACTACATAGATATATGTTTGTTTCATGCTGTTATCCTATCCACCTTACTACTGAACTGGTTTACCAGAATGAGTTTCATATACTACATTGTAAACCTGAGATGTGTTTGTTTGTTTCTCTTTTAGAACACGGAAAAAATATTGGAGAAGAGTACCCTGTTATGCAATGGTAAAGGAAGTAATGCAGATAAGGTTCAAGATAGTGAGACATCCCTATTGATCTCCAAGAAAGTTGATAAAAACTATATTGAAGACACTGAGATAACCCCAAAGTCCTGTCTTGATGTAGTGTTGGAGTTACTGGCTACCACTGCTGGCACCAGCTCTTCGAACTAATTGCCTGAATCAGTTCGGCTTCTTGACTCTCAACTTCAAGTTGAAAGACATCGATCAGATGTTATGCGACAGGAAGCCGACGGACTGAGGAAGTCCCTGCAAAATTCAGATGCATACTTTCTGGTGCAACAGCAAGCGCTGGAGGACTTAAGCGCCAAACAAGAGAAAGTTAATAAGCTTGCTAAGCTTCTTTCCAGCATTATGGGTACCCAGGATATTGTTTCTTGAGCTCTTCTTAAGTGGTTTCAGTTCTGGACTTGTTTTGTTGCGGCGTTTATATGCTGTTGTGTTCCCTATATTTGCACTGGTGGCGAACTTTGATGCCCAGTGGATGTAATATGTGTAATAGCCGTGATAGCCTAGTGTAAGTTGCTTGCTTATTTATTTCCTTGTTGTCTTGTTTATTTGTTTGCTTGTAGTCAGTGCAGTTCTTTTTCTGCGGTTTGCTAGTGGTTGCAATAACCTATTTTTTAAAACTAGGCCACAATAACCATGGGCTAATATTTACTGTAATGAAAATGGGCCTCCTACGGGCCATAGAAACAGTGGGCCTTCTACGGGCCGTATAAAAAGTGGGCCTTCTACGGGACATAGAAACAGTGGGCCTTCTACGGGCCGTAGAAACAATGGGCCTTCTACGGGCCATATCATCAATGGGCTTTATACGGGCCATATGATCGATTGGCCAAACATGGGCCAAACAGACCGCATTCTGGCCGTAAACGGGCTAGAGTTGGAATCGCCCGTTCATGGGCCGACCATAATGGGCCATCGTTAATAGGCCGTATTTGATGACGCTATGAAAACGGCCCAACGTATTAACGGAGCACAAACGGGCCGACTGTAACCACGGGCTGAATTTGGCCCACAAGCAGAAAATGACTGTAACAAGCCGTAAGTAAACGAATGCTGGAAATGAGCCCAAGAATAAATGGGCTCTGAGAAGGCCGAAAGATAACATGGGCTGGAGATGGCCCAACGGAATAACGGGCTGTTAATGGGTATAAAGTGATACACTGTTCATTACGGGCCAGTTTCACCACGGGCCGTTAATGGGTGTAAAGTGATACACTGTTCATTACGGGCCAGTTTCACCACGGGCCGTTAATAGTCCAAGAGTTACATAGGGCCTCATATGGGCCGAAAGACGTCATGGGCCATACATGGGCCAGAAGTGAAAATGGGCTAGAATCATATTGGATGGCCCAGATGATGCTACTGGTCCTAATTCGGATAGGGCGTAACGGGCCTTGGGTTAGCGGGTTGTAAATGGGCTATATGCGAACAGGCCATTAACAAGCTTTCGATGGGCCGGCCCGCCACCTTTTGACCAAGTCAAACGGGCCGGCCTTTTCACAGGAATGGGCCTGTGTTGGGCCGTGCCACGTGTCAACGTATCATAGGCGCCTTCTGTCCAATGAGTGGATGACATCTGTCCTGACGATGAGCCGACACGTGTTTCCTCCAGCCAATGATGATTTTACATGTGGAAAATCCCCATTGGTCGGGGCTGTTAACGGGTTATCGGATCCAAAACCCGACCTGATAGCTTAACGGCGTTCCGTTATGGTGGATGCCACGTGTCCGTCACCCTTGACGAAAGCACTTCTGTGACGCGCGATTTATCGTCATGGAAGTGGACACTTCCGTGATGATAATTTTGGTAATGTCATGGAACACTTCTACGACAGCACAGGTATGACTATCTTGATTCTGTCATAAATTTGTCATGGATGTACATGCATGACAAAAAATGCGACCTACTGTGACAAGCACGTATCATCACGGAAGTGTATTTTTTGTAGTGCAATATCCAGATATAATGTTCATGCTCAACGTTGGCACCAAATAACAATTATTTAGGTCTAAAACTAATCCTAAAGGTAGATGTAGAGGTAGCATGCCGACGGCGATCACATCGACTTTGGAACCATTTCCCACGCGCATCGTCACCTCGTCCTTAGCCAATCTTTGCTTAATCCGTAGCCCTTGTTTCGAGTTGCAAATATTAGCAACAGAACCAGTATCAAATGCCCAGGCGCTACTACGAGCATTAGTAAGGTACACATCAATAACATGTATATCAAATATACCTTTCACTTTGCCATCCTTCTTCTCTGCCAAATACTTGGGGCAGTTGCGCTTCCACTGACCAGTCCCTTTGCAGTAGAAGCACTCAGTCTCAGGCTTAGGTCCATACTTGGGCTTCTTCACTTGAGCAGCAACTTGCTTGCCGTTCTTTTTGAAGTTCCCCCTCTTCCTGTACCCTTTTTCTTAAAACTGCTGGTCTTGTTGACCATCAACACTTGATGCTCCTTCTTGATTTCTACCTCCGAAGCCTTTAGCTTTGCGAAGAGCTCGAGAATTGTCTTATCCATCTCTTGCATATTATAGTTCATCATGAAGCTCTTGTAGCTTGGTGGAAGTGATTGAAGAACTCTATCAATGACACTATCATCAGGAAGATTAACTCCCAGCTGAGTCAAGTGGTTGTGGTACCCAGACATTCTGAGTATATGTTCACTGACAGAACTATTCTCCTCCATCTTGCAGCTGTAGAACTTATTGGAGACTTCATATCTCTCAATCCGGGCATTTGCTTGAAATATTAACTTCAACTCCTGGAACATCTCATATGCTCCATGACGTTCAAAATTTCGTTGAAGTCCCGGTTCTAAGCTGTAAAGCATGGCACACTGAACTATCGAGTAGTCATCAGCTTTGCTCTGCCAGGTGTTCATAACATCTGGAGTTGCTCCTGCAGTAGGTTTGTCACCTAGCAGTGCTTCCAGGACGTAATTCTTCTGTGCAGCAATGAGGATAATCCTCAAATTACGGACCCAGTCTGTGTAGTTGCTACCATCATCTTTCAACTTAGCTTTCTCTAGGAACGCATTAAAATTCAATGGAACAACAACATGGGCCATCTATCTACAACAACATAGACATGCAAAATACAATCATGTACTAAGGTCATGATAAATTAAAGTTCAATTAATCAAATTACTTAAGACCCCCCACTTAGATAGATATCCCTCTAATCATCTAAGTGATCACGTGATCCATATCAACTAAACCATGTCCGATCATCACGTTAGATGGAGTAGTTTTCAATGGTAAACATTACTATGTTGATCATATCTACTATATGATTCACGCTCGACCTTTCGGTCTCAGTGTTCCGAGGCCATATCTGCATATGCTAGGCTCGTCAAGTTTAACCTGAGTATTCCGCGTGTGCAAAACTGGCTTGCACCATTTGTATGTGAACGTAGAGCTTATTGTTGGGGAACGTAGTAATTTCAAAAAAATTCCTACGCACATGCAAGATCATGGCGATGCATAGCAACAAGATGGGAGAGTGTGTCCACGTACCCTCGTAGACCGGAAGCAGAAGCGTTAGCACAACAAGGTTGATGTAGTCGTACGTCTTCACGATCCGACCGATCAAGTACCGAACGCACGGCACCTCCGAGTTCTGCACACGTTCAACTCGATGACATCCCTCGAACTCCGATCCAGCCGAGTGTTGAGGGAGAGTTTCATCAGCACAACGGGGTGGTGACGATGATGATGTTCTACCGACGCAGGGCTTCGCCTAAGCACCGCTACAATATGATCGAGGTGGATTATGGTGGAGGGGGGCACCGCACACGTCTAAGAGATCAAGAGATCAATTGTTGTGTCTATGGGGTGCCCCCCTCTTCCGTATATAAAGGGGGGAGGAGGAGAGAGCCGGCCAAGGGGATGGCGCGCCCTAGGAGGGGGAAACCTACTCCAAGTAGGTTTTCCCCTCCCTTTCCAAGTCCAAGAAGGACGGGGGAGGAAGGAGTGGGAGAGGGGAAAGGCAAGGGGGCGCCGCCCCCCCTTTCCTTCTCCTACTCGGACTCAAGGGGAGGGGGCGCGCCTCTTGCACTGGCCGGCCCCTCTCTCTGTCCACTAAGGCCCAACAAGGCCCATTAGTTCCCGGGGGGGGAGGGTTCCGTTAACCCTCGGTACTCCGATAAATGTCCGAAACATTCCGGAACCTTTCCGGTGTCCAAACATAGTCGTCCAATATATTGATCTTTACGTCTCGACCATTTCGAGACTCCTCGTCATGTCCGTGATCTCATCCGGGACTATAAACTCATAATATAACCATCAAAACATATAAACTCATAATATAACCATCATCTAACTTTAAGCGTGCGGACCCTACAGGTTCAAGAACTATGTAGACATGACCGAGATACGTCTCCGGTCAATAACCAATAGCGGAACCTGGATGCTCATATTGGCTCCTACATATTCTACGAAGATCTTTATCGGTCAAACCGCATAACAACATTTGTTGTTCCCTTTGTCATCGGTATGTTACTTTCCCAGATTCGATCATCGGTATCTCAATACCTAGTTCAATATCGTTACAGGCAAGTCTCTTTACTCGTTCCATAATACGTCATCCTGCAACTAACTCATTAGTTGCATTGCTTGCAAGGCTTATAGTGATGTGCATTACCGAGTGGGCCCAGAGATACCTCTTCGACAATCGGAGTGACAAATCCTAATCTCGAAATACGCCAACCCAACAAGTACCTTTGGAGACACCTGTAGAGCACCTTTATAATCACCCAGTTACGTTGTGACGTTTGGTAGCACACAAAGTGTTCCTTCGGTAAACGGGAGTTGCATAATCTCATAGTCATAGGAACATGTATAAGTCATGAAGAAAGCAATAGCAACAAACTAAACGATCAAGTGCTAAGCTAACGGAATGGGTCAAGTCAATCAAATCATTCTCCTAATGATGTGATCCCATGAATCAAATGGCAACTCTTTGTCTATGGCTAGGATACATAACCATCTTTGACTAACGAGCTAGTCAAGTAGAGGCATACTAGTGACACTCTGTTTGTCTATGTATTCACACATGTATCATGTTTCCGGTTAATACAATTCTAGCATGAATAATAAACATTTATCATGATATAATGAAATAAATAATAACTTTATTATTGCCTCTAGGGCATATTTCCTTAAGTCTCCCACTTGCACTAGAGTCAATAATCTAGATCACACAGTAATGATTCTAACACCCATGGAACCTTGGCGCTGACCATGTTTTGCTTGTGGAAGAGGCTTAGTCAACGGGTCTGCAACATTCAGATCTGTAAGTATCTTGCAAATCTCTATGTCTCCCACCTAGACTTGAACCCGGATGGAGTTGAAGCGTCTCTTGAAGTGCTTGGTTCTCTTATGAAATCTGGATTCCTTTCTCAAAGCAATTGCACCAGTATTGTCACAAAAGATTTTCATTGGACCCGATGCACTAGGTATGACACCTAGATTGGATATGAACTCCTTCATCCAGACTCCTTCATTTGGTGCTTCTGAAGCAGCTATGTACTCCGCTTCACATGTAGATCCTGCTACGACGCTTTGTTTAGAACTGGACCAACTGACAGCCCCACCGTTTAATAAAAACACATATCCCATTTGTGATTTAGAATCGTCCGGATCAGTGTCAAAGCTTGCATCGATGTAACCATTTATGACGAGTTCTTTGTCACCTCCATAAATGATAAACATATCCTTCGTCCTTTTCAGGTATTTGAGGATGTTCTTGACCGCTGTCCAGTGATTCACTCCTGGATTACTTTGGTACCTCCCTGCTAAACTAATAGCAAGGCACAGATCAGGTCTGGTACACAGCATTGCATACATGATAGAGCCTATGGCTGAAGCATAGGGAACATCTTTCATTTTCTCTCTATCTTTTGCAGTGGTCGGGCGTTGAGTCTTACTCAACTTCACACCTTGTAACACAGGCAAGAACCCTTTCTTTGCTTGATCCATTTTGAACTTCTTCAAAACATTGTCAAGGTATGTGCTTTGTGAAAGTTCAATTCAGCGTCTCGATCTATCTCTATAGATCTTGATGCCCAATATATAAGCAGCTTCTCCAAGATCTTTCATTGAAAAACTCTTATTCAGATATCCGTTTATGCTACCCATAAATTCTATACCATTTCCAATCAACAATATGTCATCCACATATAATATCAGAAATGCTACAGAGCTCCCACTCACTTTCTTGTAAATACAGGCTTCTCCAAAAGTCTGTATAAAACCATAAGCTTTGATCACACTATCAAAATGTTTATTCCAATTCCGAGAGGCTTGCACCAGTCCATAAATGGATCGATGGAGCTTGCACACTTTATTAGCTCCCTTTGGATTGACAAAACCTTCCAGTTGCATCATATACAACTCTTCTTCCAGAAATCCATACAGGAATGCAATTTTGACATTGATTTGCCAAATTTTATAATCATAAAATGCGGCAATCGCTAACATGATTCAGACAGACTTAAGCATCGCTACGGGTGAGAAAGTCTCATCGTAGTCAATCCCTTGAACTTGTCGAAAACCTTTTGCAACAAGTCGAGCTTTATAGACAGTAACATTACCGTCAGCGTCAGTCTTCTTCTTGAAGATCCATTTATTTTCAATGGCTTGCCGATCAACGGGCAAGTCAACCTAAGTCCACTCTTTGTTCTCATACATGGATCCCATCCTAGATTTCATGGCCTCAAGCCATTTTGCGGAATCAGGGCTCACCATCGCTTCTTCATAGTTTGTAGGTTCGTCATGGTCTAGTAACATAATCTCCAGAATAGTATTACTGTACCACTCTGGTGCGGATCTTACTCTGGTTGACCTATGAGGTTCAGTAACAACTTGATCTAAAGTTTCATGATCATCATCATTAACTTCCTCACTAATTGGTGTAGGTGTCACATGAACTGGTTTCTATGATGAACTACTTTCCAATAAGGGAGTAGGTACAGTTACCTCATCAAGTTCTACATTCCTCCCACTCACTTCTTTCGAGAGGAACTCCTTCTCTAGAAAGATTCCAAATTTAGCAACAAAAGTCTTGCCTTCGGATCTGTGATAGAAGGTGTACCCAACAGTCTCTTTTGGGTATCCTAGGAAGACACATTTCTCCAATTTGGGTTCGAGCTTATCAGGTTGAATCTTTTTCACATAAGCATCGCCGCCCCAAACTTTAAGAAACAACAACTTTGGTTTCTTGCCAAACCATAGTTCATAAGGCGTCGTCTCAACGGATTTAGATGGTGCCCTATTTAACGTGAATGCAGCTGTCTCTAGAGCATAACCCCAAAATGATATTGGTAAATCAGTAACAGACATCATAGATCGCACCATATCCAGTAAAGTATGATTACAACGTTCGGACACACCATTACGCTGTGGTGTTCCGGGTGGCGTGAGTTGCGAAACTATTCCGCATTGTTTCAAATGAAGACCAAACTCATAACTCAAATATTCTCCTCCACGATCAGATCGTAGAAACTTTATTTTCTTGTTATGATGATTTTCAACTTCACTCTGAAATTCTTTGAACTTTTCAAATGTTTCAGACTTATGTTTCATTAAGTAGATATACCCATATCTTCTTAAATCATCTATGAAGGTGAGAAAATAACGATACCCGCCGCGAGCCTCAATATTCATCGGACCACACACATTTGTATGTATGAGTTCCAACAAATCTATTGCTCGCTCCATAGTTCTGGAGAACGGTGTTTTAGTCATCTTGCCCATGAGGCACGGTTCGCAAGTACCAAGTGATTCATAATCAAGTGGTTCCAAAAGTCCATCAGAATGGAGTTTCTTCATGCGCTTTACACCGATATGACCTAAATGGCAGTGCCACAAATAAGTTGCACTATCATTACCAACTCTGCATCTTTTGGCTTCAATATTATGAATATGTTTATCACTACTATCAAGATTTAACAAAAATAGACCACTCTTCAAGGGTGCATGACCATAAAAGATATTACTCATATAAATAGAACAACCATTATTCTCTGATTTAAATGAATAACCATCTTGCATCAAACACGATCCAGATATAGTGTTCATGCTCAACGCTGGCACCAAATAACTATTATTCAGGTCTAAAACTAATCCCGAAGGTAGATGTAGAGGTAGCGTGCCGACTGCAATCACATCGACTTTGGGACCATTTCCCACGTGCATCGTCACCTCGTCCTTAGCCAATCTTCGCTTAATCCGTAGCCCCTGTTTTGAGTTGTAAATGTTAGCAACAAAATGAGTATAAAATACCCAGGTGCTACTGCGAGCATTAGTAAGGTACACATCAATACCATGTATATCACATATACCTTTGTTCACCTTGCCATCCTTCTTTTCTGCCAAATACTTGGGGCAGTTCCGCTTCCAGTGACCAGTCTACTTGCAGTAGAAGCACTCAGTCTCAGGCTTAGGTCCAGACTTGGGTTTCTTCTCTTGAGCAGCAACTTGTTTACTGTTCTTCTTGAAGTTCCCCTTCTTCTTCCCTTTGCCCTTTTTCTTGAAACTGGTGATCTTATTGACCATCAACACTTGATGCTCCTTCTTGATTTCTACCTCCACAGCCTTTAGCATCGCGAAGAGCCCGGGAATTGTCTTATTCATCCCTTGCATATTATAGTTCATCACAAAGCTTTTGTAGCTTGGTGGTAGTGATTGAAGAACTCTGTCAATGACACTATCAACAGGAAGATTAACTCCCAGTTGATTCAAGTGATTATGATACCCAGACATTTTGAGTATATGTTCACTGACAGAACTATTCTCCTCCATCTTGCAGCTATAGAACTTATTGGAGACTTCATATCTCTCAGTCTGGGCATTTGCTTGAAATATTAACTTCGATTCCTGGAACATCTCATATGCTCCATGACGTTCAAAACATCGTTGAAGTCCCGGTTCTAAGCCATAAAGCATGGCGCACTGAACTATCGAGTAGTCATCAGCTTTACTCTGCCAAATGCTCTTAACGTTGTCAGCAGCATATGCAGCAGGCCTAGCACCAAGCGATGCTTCCAGGACGTGATTCTTCTGTGCAGCAATGAGGATAATCCTCAAGTTATGGACCCAGTCCGTGTAATTGCTACCATCATCTTTCAACTTTTCTTTCTCAAGGAACACATTAAAATTCAACGGAACAACAGCAGGAGCCATCTATCTACAATCAACATAGACAAGCAAGAAACTATTAGGTACTAAGTTCATGATAAATTTAAGTTCAATTAATCATATTACTTAAGAACTCCCACTTAGATAGACATCCCTCTAATCCTCTAAGTGATCACGTGATCCAAATCAACTAAACCATGTCCGATCATCACGTGAGATGGAGTAGTTTCAATGGTGAACTTCACTATGTTGATCATATATACTATATGATTCATGCTTGACCTTTCGGTCTCAGTGTTCCGAGGCCATATCTGTTATATGCTAGACTCGTCAAGTTTAACCTGAGTATTCCGCGTGTGCAACTGTTTTGCACCTGTTGTATTTGAACGTAGATCCTATCACACCCGATCATCACGTGGTGTCTCAGCACGAAGAACTTTCCCAGCAGTGCATACTCAGGGAGAACACTTATATCTTGATTATTTA
The DNA here is from genome assembly GCF_003073215.2 of Triticum urartu. Classification (NCBI taxonomy): domain Eukaryota; kingdom Viridiplantae; phylum Streptophyta; class Magnoliopsida; order Poales; family Poaceae; genus Triticum; species Triticum urartu. The sequence goes on along the minus strand of NC_053025.1, from coordinate 374,423,549 downwards.
GTGAGAGATCATCTTATAATGCTACCGTCAATCAAAGCAAGATAAGATGCATAAAAGATAAACATCACATGCAATCAATATAAGTGATATGATATGGCCATAATCATCTTGTGCTTGTGATCTCCATCTCCGAAGCACCGTCATGATCACCATAGTCACCGGTGCGACACCTTGATCTCCATCGTAGCATCGTTGTCGTCTCGCCAACTTATGCTTCTACGACTATCGCTACCGCTTAGTGATAAAGTAAAGCATTACAGGGCGATTGTATTGCATACAATAAAGCGACAACCATATGGCTCCTCCCAGTTGCCGATAACTCGGCTACAAAACATGATCATCTCATAAAATAAAATATAGCATCATGCCTTGACCATATCACATCACAACATGCCCTTCAAAAACAAGTTAGACGTCCTCTACTTTGTTGTTGCAAAGTTTTACGTGGCTGCTACGAGCTGAGCAAGAACCGTTCTTACCTACACATCAAAACCACAACGATAGTTCGTCAAGTTAGTGCTGTTTTAACCTTCTCAAGGACCGAGCGTAGCCACACTTGGTTAAACTAAAGTTGGAGAGACTGACACCCGCCAGCCACCTGTGTGCAAAGCACGTCGGTAGAACCAGTCTCGCGTAAGCATACGCGTAATGTCGGTCCGGGCCGCTTCATCCAACAATACCCTTGAACCAAAGTATGACATGCTGGTAAGCAGTATGACTTGTATCGCCCACAACTCACTTCTGTTCTACTCATGCATATGGCATCTACGCATAAAACCTGGCTCGGATGCCACTGTTGGGGAACGTAGTAATTTCAAAATTTTCCTACACACACGCAAGATCATGGTGATGCATAGCAACGAGAGGGGAGAGTGTGTCCACGTACCCTCGTAGACTGGAAGCGAAAGCGTTAGCACAACGCGGTTGATGTAGTCATACGTCTTCATGATCCGACCGATCAAGTACCGAACGCACAGCACCTCCGAGTTCTGCACACGTTCAACTCGATGACGTCCCTCGAACTCTGATCCAGCCGAGTGTTGAGGGAGAGTTTTGTCAGCACGACGGCATGGTGACGATGATGATGTTCTTCCAACGCAGGGCTTCGCCTCAGCACCACTACGATATGATCAAGGTGGATTATGGTGGAGGGGGGCACCACACACAGCTAAGATATCAAGAGATCAATTGTTGTGTCTATGGGGTGCCCCCTCCTCCGTATATAAAGGGGGGAGGAGGAGAGGGCGGCCAAGGGGGTGGCGCACCCTAGGAGGGGGAAACCTACTCCAAGTAGGTTTCCCATCCCTTTCCTAGTCCAAGAAGGAGGGGGAAGGAAGGAGTGGGAGAGGGGAAAGGCAAGGGGGGCGCTGCCCCCCCTCCTTTCCTTGTCCTATTCAGACTCAAGGGGAGGGGGCACGCCTCTTACCCTGGCCGGCCCCTCTCTCTCTCTCTCTCTCTCTCTCTCCACTAAGGCCGAACAAGGCCCATTAGTTCCCGGGGGGGGAGGGTTCCGTTAACCCTCGGTACTCCGATAAATGTCCGAAACATTCCGGAACCTTTCCGGTGTCCAAACATAGTCGTCCAATATATCGATCTTTACGTCTCGACCATTTCGAGACTCCTTGTGATGTCCATGATCACATCCGGGACTCCGAACTACCTTTGGTACATCAAAACATATAAACTCATAATATAACCGCCATCTAACTTTAAGCGTGCGGACCCTACGGGTTTGAGAACTATGTAGACATGACCGAGACACGTCTCCGGTCAATAACCAATAGCGGAACCTGGATGCTCATATTGGCTCCTACATATTCTACGAAGATCTTTATCGGTCAAACCGCATAACAACATACGTTGGTCCCTTTGTCATCGGTATGTTACTTGCCTGAGATTCGATCGTCGGTGTCTCAATACCTAGTTCAATCTCGTTATCGGGAAGTCTCTTTACTCGTTCCGTAATACATCATCCCACAACTAACTCATTAGTTCCATTGCTTGCAAGGCTTATAGTGATGTGCATTACCGAGTGGGCCCAGAGATACCTCTCCGACAATCGGAGTGACAAATCCTAATCTCGAAATACGCGAACCCAACAAGTACCTTTGGAGACACCTGTAGAGAACCTTTATAATCACCCAGTTATTTTGTGACGTTTGGTAGCACACAAAGTGTTCTTCCGGTAAACGGGAGTTGCATAATCTCATAGTCATAGGAACATGTATAAGTCATGAAGAAAGCAATAGCAACAAACTAAACGATCAAGTGCTAAGCTAACGGAATGGGTCAAGTCAATCACATCATTCTCCTAATGATGTGATCCCGTTAATCAAATGACAACTCTTTGTCTATGGCTAGGAAACATAACCATCTTTGATTAACGAGCTAGTCAAGTAGAGGCATACTAGTGACACTCTGTTTGTCTATGTATTCACACATGTATCATGTTTTCGGTTAATACAATTCTAGCATGAATAATAAACATTTATCATGATATAAGGAAATAAATAATAACTTTATTATTGCCTCTAGGGCATATTTCCTTCACTTATCACACCCGATCATCACGTGGTGTGTCGGCACGGCAAACTGTAGCAACGGTGCATATTCAGGGAGAACACTTATACCTTGAAATTTAGTGAGAGATCATCTTATAATGCTACTGCCGAACTAAGGAAAATAAGATGCATAAAGGATAAACATCTGTAACATCCCAAAATTCTAAATTTTGGAATGTTATATTAAATAGATAGATTTGATTGACTGTTTGATTGATTGACTGAAAGTGAGTGAATTCGAAACTTTTTGAAAGTTAAATGAGAGGGAATAAAAGGACTTTCCCAAACTTTCATATTTGCTTTCTGATCTCCATGAATTCAAATTCTTTTCAAATATAAAACCCTTGAACGAAGATGATATGACTTCTTCCATTCAAATTAAATGAAAGGGTATTTGAAAATAATTGAATTTCATTTGGAAATATTTCAATTCATAAACTTCATGTAGCTCAATGATTTTCATGAGAGAGGATAAAATGACTTCTTCAAATTATATGAAATATGAGTTGGGAGTTTCAAAGAATAAAATTCAAAGTTCTTTTGAATTTATTTTCAATTTGGAGTTATTTGAGTTTTATTCAAATCATTTTTCTCCAAAAATAAAATATATGGAAATTAGGGTAACATGATTCCCTACAACAGAAAATTGGAGAGAAATAAATTTGAAATCATTTTGATATTTTTAAAATGATTTTTATTGGATTTTATTAGACCAGTAGCACTCTTTGAATTATCTAAATTTCTGTGGATTTTATTCGGCATTATAAAAATGTCCATGTCGTAGAAAATCTTTTTCTAAAATTTTTGATATATAATATGTCTATATAAAGTTTTTATTTTATTTTTTCTATTCGGTTTTCCTTCTATATCTATCTAAAAAAACTATACGTGCGGCCCATATTTACTTATCGCCTACATGCGCAATATAGTAGCTTCTGGTGCCCCATTGTTTTTTTCTCTCTTAATGGGCCAGGCTCAGCCAGCCTTTTCATTTTTTTTCTCTTAGGCCGATTTTGTTTTTTTGTTAAAAAAAACCGCAGCCGCAGCGTGCGCGTGCGGCCGGCCGAAGGCCTTTAGGCCCATCCGCCTCTTTTCTTCTCTGTTTCGTATATTTTCGTCTATGTTTAGCCCCACATTACCTAGCTTTTGACCCCTAAGCCTCTTTTCCACCAATAAATATAGACCCATAGAGCCTCCAAAAAATCATCCAATTCGGGTCAAATCAATATTTTGGTTTGACTAGATTCATTTAAGAAAAATATTTTTCTCCTCTCCGACGCGACTTCTGGAAGTTGTCTCCTCTCTCCAAAGTTGTCTTTTCTCTGCCTTATAAAGGTATCTTTCTTTGTTTTTTTTCTTCTTATACTTCCGTAGTTTATTATTTTTTAACTAATACGATAGAATAATTAGATTATCAATTAGTCTACGTATTTATACGTTAGACCTTAACCGTAGCTATTTTTCTTTCGTAAAAGAGCTTGGCCCTGATTTTTCAAATAGCCATAACTTTTCACTTGTTTATCCAAATTAGATGAAACCAGCGCCTATAGCTTCGTCTCATTTTCACCTATCCAGTGAACCTGTCACATCAAAATTTTAAAATATTCAATTTTCGAATTTTGTTCAAATTCATATTCAAACTTCTTTTGAACATAACTTGAGTTTCGTAACTTCGATTTAGTTGATTCTTTTTGTAAATCGAAGCTCTTGACCTAAACTTTCTGATAAGGCCAAATTCACTTAATTTTGGTACTGTTAGAGATTGGTTTATGTTGCAAGAGTTATTTGCTTGGTCTTGACGTTTTCTGAATTGTCTTCTTCGTTATTCCCGATCTTTTGAGTGATTGCTTATGTGTGGTTACTATTGCTTGCTTACGATAGATTGACCGGAGTGTGACGAGTAGAACTATCAAGAGTTATGAGTGCGAATCATCTTCATCAACATTGCAGGCAAGTTCACACTTTGATCATACCCTTTATCACCCAGTTTTATGCATTAGTTCCAATCCTCAAATATTGCATGGTTAGGATGTCATTAACATGTGGGTTGGAAAGTAGATGATGAGGTAGAACCTATTGCCATTTTATTATCAAACCCTGGGAATTACTTATACGTTATGCTTATATCACTATGCTATGCACGTAGACATGGATTGGTTTGAGAGAATTCATGAAAGATGTGAGAGATTATTGTTAACTAAGGTTTAACTTAAGGTGGCTACTTTAATACACATCTGGATGGATTGGTTGGGGCACCCTGGGGATATACCAGTGGACTTGCCCGGACACCTGGGGATATACCAGTGTTGTCCTAGGAGATCCCAGGGTTACCGTGTGATCATCCTATGGTTCGCCACCCAGGCTCAAAGGGATCATAAGATTATTCATGCTACAAACTTCCGTGTGCAGCCACAAGCTATTATGGGCTCTAGCATAGTTGAGTAAGTTATGTGAAGCTCTTGAAGAGGTGGATCAGCAGGTAGTGGGTTTTGTAGGTTTGGTATGGTCTACCCGGAGTAGAGAGTTAATGTTTCTGAAAGACTGTGTCTCGGTCATCCGTTTCTCAAACACCATGTAGTGCGAGAAATCCAACAAAGGCAATTGAGTGTGTGGGGAAAAGTGTGCAAACCTCTGCAGAGTGTACAATCTTGAGTCTCTGGTACTTGGATTATCCTATTGATCTCATCACGTTACTTAAATAATTTGTTGGGTTAATGATTATTATTTTGGGATTGAGTTGGAGGAACCTTCTCAATATTTTCAACCAACTTTGTAGTTAAATAAAATATATTCCTTTGCAGTAGGGAAAAATTGGCTTTTCGCAAAAACTATAACCATAGAGCTTTTCCACCAGCCAAATATGCATGTAGTGATAGCCTTTATTCACCATTCTCCTATGGTGTGAATTTGCCAGTACATTCAATGTACTGACCCTTCGTGGCTGCAACGTCTCATGTTGCAGGATTATCTTACGACGAGTAAGTGATACTTTAGGGTTACGATTTCTACACTGAACTTTGCCGTTGGTGTTGATGGAAATCCACAACCTTATTGTTACTTCCACTATTTGGATTGAGGTAATAGTATTTACATTATTTTATACATGTGATTTACCTCTGTTATAAATCCTCGAGTACTGTGTGTGTCAGCATACCGATCCAGGGATGACACTTAAGCACAGAGACTTGACCGTCTGAGGTCGGGTCACTACAAGATGGTATCAGAGCACATGTTGACTGTAGGACATGACCCCTAGAAACTGGCAAGCCCATAGGAAATATTTTCTCTACAACTTTCTTTTCAAAAGGATCTTTTACCTCTCTTCTCTTCTTAGCTTATTCAAATATTCCCTTTTAGTTAGACCATACCCCTTTCCCCTTTTGACCAGACAAGGATTTGACTGATGAGACCACTCTAAGAAGTACAAGATATCGGACAACTAAGACCACTTCGGAATGAAGAGGATTTTACCATACATTATAATAATGGAAACTGCAACGGTTGAAGACTCCAAAGACTAGGAGAATTTAAGGGCCCTATACAATTTCTAGATTTGTATGACCTAGGAAGGCACCCCTTATGGAACTTGGCAGACTATGGAAGCTGTCAATACTCGAGATCAAGGTGTATTGGAGAAAGACCGGAACATGGAGAGTTGAGAACTCAAAGTTTTGTCAAGAAAACCCTAAGGCAGGAGATATCAACTATGGAAGATAGCTCATGGCAATGACAAGGGCAGAAACACGGTTATCCGTGATGTCATCGCCACTGATACTATGGTCACCGAGCTGAGCTAAGCATGCATTTCTTCGGAAGGATTGGATGGTAGAAGGCTGATGGAGCACCTAACAGTAAGATGAAGTTTTAACCTTAGCTGGTGTATCGCCAGAATCTGGAGTAGTACATCAAGAATTTTAAGATGGAGCTCCAGGAAGCCGTATTAGACAAGGAAGCATTTCGTGAAGAACTCAGGAACCAGAAGCTAAAAGTAGCCAAGCTGAGGAGCTACAACCTCGAGATACCGGAGATTTGTCAGGAACTGAAGGACAGTAGGACCATGGCTCATGCCAAGGATGTTGAAACCCAAAAGTTTGGATTGCAACTCCAGAATATTAAAGGACGTCATGAGAGACTTCGCGTCAATAGAGATGATCTGGCAAAAGAACTTGAGAAGGACAAGCATGATCGGAAGAAGCCCATCGGAGATATGAACAAAACTGGAAGAGTTTGGCGACGTTGAAGATTTATTGACCTTTAGAAGACCAAACCCCTATTATATGCCTACGCTAGATGCGACATTTGTGAGCTGTCATTTGTTTGATGTTTTTCCGACAGCCACAGATAAAATCTGCCTTTTCAAAACCATTGTTTGTATTGTGTGTATCCCTCTCTATCTCTCTTATCTCACCCCAAAACCCTTGGACCCAATAGAGGATGAATGGAGATGAGCTTGTATTTTCTGGACCGATGAGTCAATTGGACACAGACCGATGGACTCAGAACATGGAGGATCGCATGAAGAATAACCCTGTAGTCGGAAAGGATATGACCCAGCATGCTTTTCAGTGCTTTAAAAGAGGTGCTGCTACTTGGTGGAGGATGTACCAAACCATGAATGGATGGCAAGGAGTAACCACTTGGAAATAATTTAAGTTGACTCTACAAAGATCCCATCTTGTGTCCCAGAAGTTGAAGCCTTATGGAAAGGATATGAAGAAACCTTGTGCGTGCAAGATTTATGGAGAAATAGGACACACTCATAAAGAACACAAGGATGAATGTCCTAATTGTGAAGAAAGTCACCCAGCTGAATAATGCCCAACTAGGAAGATTACTTGTTTCTTGTGTGAAGGGACTACCCACTACCCTGCTCAGTATCACATTTACCCTATGGTACAAAGAACTATCCAGCAGAAGAAAGAAGTAAAGAAAGGAGCCCTTATGGAAATTTTAGAAGAACCCGTGATGAAGGAAGATGTCAGGGACACACCCAAAGAAGAACCAATTAAACCCTGCACCAAGTCATGCTATTCATGTGGAGAAGAAGGACACATCTCCCAAAATTGTTTGAATGGGGATCTAGTAGAATTCCCGACGGAGGAAGTAGAGTATGACCAACAAGAAATAGAATCCATGATTGGAATGGAAAAGTCCAGGAAGAGAAGTAGATTGGATACCAGGAAGGACCTGAGTCATATCACCTATTACAGGTGCAAGGAGTCAGGGCACCACCTCAGCAGTTGCCCAAAAAGGAAACCTCGAGACTTGTCAGAAGTAATATGTTTTTGTTGTAATAGAGCAGGGCACTTTGCCAGAGGATGCCCCAAGGAGAAGGAGACTTGTGCTAGATAGTGAGTTTGCAACAAAAGAAATGGAGTAGTAGAAGTGAGAAAATTTTCTTTTATATTGAGGTGTTGAGTTGAGGCATTAATGGAAGTGCGGGAGATTGTAATACTTTGAGAAATTGAGAAAGTTAGCATCGCTGGTACTGATATGGATTTTATGAGTTGTTACTCTATGAAGAAGGATTTTGACCATTTCTGAGGATATGAGAAATATGGTCTATGGAAGATTTGTGCATTTTAAGGGTGGTAGTACCCTGTAAGAACCCTTGACCCCTGGAAAAGATAAGGATACTCCACTGAGTGGATTTCGGACAAAATGAATACGAGTTTTGTCTCGATATGTGTGATACCCCAAGACTATGTGGGATGAAGTTGGAGACCGTCAGTTGTTTGGACCAAATGTGATCAAGGAGTCAGAAGAGAATGTTAAGTTGATTCGAGATAGACTGAAGGTATCTCAGTCCAGGCAGAAGAGTTATGCAAACTAAAAAAATGCAAGGAGGTAGTCTATGAAATTGGAGACTGAGCATGTCTTCGTGTGTCCCCTCTGCGAGGAGTTAAACGAATTGGAGTTAAGGGAAAGTTAGCCCCGAGCTTTGTAGGACCATACCGAGTTTTGGAGCATATGGGAGAAGTGGCCAACAAGTTGGAGTCACCCAAAGGACTGTCAGGAGTTCATGATGTGTTTCATGTTTCCCAGTTGAAGAAGTGCCATGAAGAGATGGGCAATATTCCCCTGTAAGGACGCTTGACCCTGGAAAGGATAATGATGTTCCATGAAGTGGAGTATGGACTCCATAAGTATAAGTTTATATCTCGGTATGTGGGATAACCCATGAGGATGAAGAGATGAATTACTATTGGATATAAAGGAGGTATGATGTTGGTATTATGGAATGATTATAACTCCATGATGAGTTTGAGTAATCACGTCTTAGTCTTGTACAAATAGAAGGAAGGGAGACAATACAATTGGATGGATTTTAATTATGCTAGGAAGCTGGAAGTTGGATGTTGGAATAACGATAAGTTGCCTAGAGGATAAGTTCAAGGTTTACAAGTGATGAGATGGGCCATAACCCACAGGCCCCAGGACCTGCCAAGAAGCAAGCACATTCTTGCTGACGGAAAAACCCTGGAGGAAGATATGACGTTTATCGGTAGACAATTTTATAGGAGTAACACAAAACCTGAGAGTTATGAAGGAACGATAGATGTTTGTTTGGCTTGCAGAATCAATGGATTATTCCGAACGCAGTTCATGGACAAGAGAAATTCTGCAATGCTTGTGAGGATGACCGAGTGTTAGAATGCGAGATTCGCTAAACCGTATACAAGGTAATGATTTGGGTGCGGGATGGATTGATCACCATACCGACTTACTCTTATTATTCGCCTTGCTATATGGGATGGTAAATCTGAGTGACTTACCTATAGTAGAGAGACGACGATCAAAACCTTGTTTAAGCCTTAGAATGGTATAGGTATTTTTTCCTTGTACAAGGCAGTTTTTGCCAACCGTAGGTTATACGGTGAGGATCAACCCAGACCCATTTCCTGCAGGAGAAACCATAAATGGTTGACCACCATGAGATATCGATAGTTGTTTAGTATTGGCGCCAGACCCGTCAGCTAAGAAGACCCAGTCACAGAAGAACCTTACCTAGATGAAAGACACAAGAATTGAGGAAAAGGTTATGCCACTACCGAAAGAGCCCAGATAAGGAATTATCCTGAAGATCTGAGAAGACCGACACTGTTAACAATATGGATGAAGTATATGAGTTTTGATGGAACCGTAACCATGCTTCTAAGGGTGGTAGCACCCCAAACCCCCTCCTGCGACAATCAATGGATTTTGAGGAGACCCCAAACCTAACCTATTTCTTTCCAGCCTCTCCGAATCTCGAGGCCGAGATTCATTTTAAGGGTGGTAGGTTTGTAACATCCCAAAATTCTAAATTTTGGAATGTTATATTAAATAGATAGATTTGATTGATTGTTTGATTGATTGATTGACTGAAAGTGAGTGAATTCGAAAGTTTTTGAAAGTTAAATGAGAGGGAATAAAAGGACTTTCCCAAACTTTCATATTTGCTTTCTGATCTCCATGAATTCAAATTCTTTTCAAATACAAAACCCGTGAGCGAAGATGATATGACTTCTTCCATTTAAATTAAATGAAAGGGTATTTGAAAATAATTGAATTTCATTTGGAAATATTTCAATTCATAAACTTCATGCAGCTCAATGATTTTCATGAGAGAAGATAAAATGACTTCTTCAAATTATATGAAATATGAGTTGGGAGTTTCAAAGAATTAAATTCAAAGTTCTTTTGAATTTATTTTCAATTTGGAGTTATTTGAGTTTTATTCAAATTATTTTTCTCCAAAAATAAAATATATGGAAATTAGGGTAACATGATTCCCTACAACAGAAAATTGGAGAGAAATAAATTTGAAATCATTTTGATATTTTTAAAATGATTTTTATTGGATTTTATTAGACCAGTAGCACTCTTTGAATTATCTAAATTTCTGTGGATTTTATTCGGCATTATAAAAATGTCCATGTCATAGAAAATCTTTTTCTGAAAATTTTGATATATAATATGCCTATATAAAGTTTTTATTTTATTTTTGCTATTCGGTTTTCCTTCTATTTCTATTTAAAAAAACTGTACGTGCGGCCCATATTTACTTATCGCCTACATGCGCAATATAGTAGCTTCTGGAGCCCCATTGTTTTTTTCTCTCTTAATGGGCCAGGCTCAGCCAGTCTTTTCATTTTTTTTTTCTCTTAGGCCGATTTTGTTTTTTTTTAACCGCACCCGCAGCGTGCGCGTGCGGCCGGCCGAAGGCCTTTAGGCCCATCCGCCTCTTTTCTTCTCTGTTTTGTATATTTTCGTCTACGTTTAGTCCCACATTGCCTAGCCTTTGACCCCTAAGTCTCTTTTCCACCAATAAATATAGACCCATAGAGCCTCCAAAAAATCATCCGATTCGGGTCAAATCAATATTTTGGTTTGACTAGATTCATTTAAGAAAAATATTTTTCTCCTCTCCGGCGCGACTTCTGGAAGTTGTCTCCTCTCTCCAAAGTTGTCTTCTCTCTGCCTTATAAAGGTATCTTTCTTTGTTTTTTTCTTCTTATACTTCTGTAGTTTATTTTTTTTAACAGATACGATAGAATAATTAGATTATCAATTAGTCTACGTATTTATACGTTAGACCTTAACCGTAGCTATTTTTCTTTCGTAAAAGAGCTTGGCCCTGATTTTTCAAACAGCCATAACTTTTCACTTGTTTATCCAAATTAGATGAAACCATCGCCTACAGCTTCGTCTCATTTTCACCTATCCAGTGAACCTGTCACATCAAATTTTTGAAATTTTGTTCAGATTCATATTCAAACTTCTTTTGAACATAACTTGAGTTTCGTAACTCCGATTTAGTTGATTCTTTTTGCAAATCGAAGCTCTTGACCTAAACTTTCTGATAAGGCCGAATTCACTTAATTTTGGTACTGTTAGAGATTGTTTTATGTTGCAAGAGTTATTTGCTTGGTTTTGACGTTTTCCGAATTGTCTTATTCGTTATTCCCGATCTTTTGAGTGATTGCTTATGTGTGGTTACTATTGCTTGCTTACGATAGATTGACCGAAGTGTGACGAGTAGAACTATCAAGAGTTATGAGTGCAAATCATATTCATCAACATTGCAGGCAAGTTCACACTTTGATCATACCCTTTATCACCCAGTTTTATGCATTAGTTCCAATCCTCAAACATTGCATGGTTAGGATGTCATTAACATGTGGGTTGGGAAGTAGATGATGAGGTAGAACCTATTGCCATTTTATTATCAAACCCTGGGAGTTACTTATACGTTATGCTTATATCGCTATGCTATGCACGTAGACGTGGATTGGTTTGAGAGAATTCATGAAAGATGTGAGAGATTATTGTTAACTAAGGTTTAACTTAAGGTGGCTACTTTAATACACATCTGGGTGGATTGGTTGGGGCACCCTGGGGATATACCAGTGGACTTGCCCGGACACCTGGGGATATACCAGTGTTGTCCTAGGAGATCCCAGGGTTACCGTGTGATCATCCTATGGTTCGCCACCCAGGCTCAAAGGGATGATAAGATTATTCATGCTAGAAACTTCCGTGTGCAGCCAGAAGCTATTATGGGCTCTAGCATAGTTGAGTAAGTTACGTGAAGCTCTTGAAGAGGTGGATCAGCAGGTAGTGGGTTTTGTAGGTTTGGTATGGTCTAACCGGAGTAGAGAGTTAATGTTTCTGAAAGACTGTGTCTTGGTCATCCGTTTCTCAAACACCATGTAGTGCGAGAAACCCAACGGAGGCGATCGACTCTTGTGGGGAAAAGTGCGCAAACCTCTGCAGAGTGTACAATCTAATCATGGTTAGCCGTGTCCCCGATTATGGACAATCTTGAGTCTCTGGTACTTGGATTATCCTATTGATCTCATCACTTTACTTAAATAATTTTTTGGGTTAATGATTATTATTTTGGGATTGAGTTGGAGGAACCTTCTCAATATTTTCAACCAACTTTGTAGTTAAATAAAATATATTCCTTTGTAGTCGGAAAAAATTGGCTTTTCGCAAAAGCTATAACCATAGAGCTTTTCCACCAGCCAAATATGCATGTAGTGATAGCCTTTATTCATCATTCTCCTATGGTGTGAATTTGCCAGTACATTCAATGTACTGACCCTTCGTGGCTGCAACGTCTCATGTTGCAGGATTATCTTACGACGAGTAAGTGATACTTTAGGATTATGATTTCTACACTCAACTTTGTCGTTGGTGTTGATGGGAATCCACAACCTTGTTGTTACTTCCGCTATTTGGATTGAGTTAATAGTATTTACATTATTTTATACATGTGATTTACCTCTGTTATAAATCCTCGAGTGCTGTATGTGTCAGCATACCGATCCAGGGATGACACTTAAGCACAGAGACTTGACCGTCTGACGTCGGGTCGCTACAACATCACATGCAATCAATATAAGTGATATGATATGGCCATCATCATCTTGTGCCTTTGATCTCCATCTTCAAAGCACTATCATGATCACCATTGTCACCGGCTTGACACCTTGATCTCCATCGAAGCATCGTTGTCAGCTCGCCAACTATTGCTTCTACGACTATCGCTACCGCTTAGTGATAAAGTAAAGTAATTACATGGCGATTGCATTTCATACAATAAAGCGACAACCATATGGCTCCTGCCAGTTGCCGATAACCGTGTTACAAAACATGATCATCTCATACAATAAAATTTAGCATCATGTCTTGACCATATCACATCACAACATACCCTGCAAAAATAAGTTAGACATCCTCTACTTTGTTGTTGCAAGTTTTACGTGGCTGCTATGGGCTGAGCAAGAACCGTTCTTACCTACGCATCAAAAACCACAACGTAGTATAGTGATTGTTTTTTGATCTTCAGAAAGAACCCTGTTCATTGAATTCGATTCAACTAAAGTTGGAGAAACTGACACCCACTAGCCACCTGTGTGCGAAGCACGTAGGTAGAACTAGTCTCGCGTATGCATATGCGTAATTTCGGTTTGAGCTGCTTCATCCAACAATACCGCTGAATCAAGAATCAACTAGTGATGGCAAGTAATATGTATATACCCACGCCCACAACTCCTTTGTGTTCTACTCGTGCATATAACATCTACGCATAGACCTGGTTGTGATGCCACTGTTGGGGAACACAGTAATTTCAAAAAAATTCTCACGCACATGCAAGATCCATCTAGGAGATGCATAGCAATGAGAGGGGAGAGTGTTGTCTACATACCCTCGTAGACCGTAAGCGGAAGCATTATGACAACACGGTTGATGTAGTCGTACGTCTTCACGATCCGATCGATCCTAGCACCGAAGGTACGACACCTCCGCGATCTGCACACGTTTAGCCCACCAGCAGTTCAAGACAATAAATAGTTCGAAACAACGATATATACAACATTCAAACATTGACTAGTGACTACTACTGACATAAACAGCAAGACAAGATAGTTCATAAGAAGTCTTGCTACACCACCAAAACGACCCATTTGTAGTGCTCAGACTCTCGTGATCCAGACGAGAATGACATTCTAAATAGAGGCAACTATTACATAGTAAGAGTGACATAGACGAGGATGACCAAATGACAAGGAATATGCATAACAAAAGAGAGAACTACCCATCCAGAACAAGCAGCAAATACAACAAGTCATTAGAAGAGGGATGATCCAACACCATCATAATTTGCAGCCCTGCTTCAGCGCCAGTGATCCAGCGACACCAGTACTCCACCCTTTCGATGCAACAACCCAATTACCTATCAACCTGAAGACTTGAACCACATCACTGCCTGTCAGACTTGAGACATCCAAGGATCAAAGTTAATCCAGATGCCTTTGTCATTCTCACCTTCTTTTGGCTGTAGGTTGTATCGTTGACAATCAGGGGAGTTTGCTCCCGAAGTCCTAGGGCTCGCCGTGTAGACACAGTTTTCCATAGCAAATAGAGCCTCTCTGCCATCAAGGTCCTTGCCAACGGTGATCTCCTGGTTAATCGGATAACTGAGTCCGAGAAACACAGAGTGTGAACCAAGGCTATTTACCCGCCTCTAAATTAAAAATCCTGAAGGCCCCAACAAGCTGGTATCTTGCTCATAGACGTAACAACCACTATCTGGATACTGACGTATTTCACGGTGCTTGTACACAGTGGGGTTTTTGCAATATAACTTTTCCGGCTCATGTGTGCGAATGATCATCAGTCTTTTGCCATCGTCTGATCGAGGAAGGAACCATTCGTGTTTCCTTGTTTTTGGAAAAGGTGGTGTGATTACAAAGGGTGGTAACTGTAGGGACACTGCATCATATCAAAAAGGACAGGCATTGTTAATGTAAGATCAGCATTGTTCATAGTATGAGTAGGATAATGCAAGAAACGACATTGATATGTCCCTGTTGGAACTGAGAGGAAAATACAGGGAAATGTATACTGGGTTCAAAAATGTAGAAGTGCCATGCATGGTTATACTCATGTTATCTCACAATCGATTCTTCACGGGAAACTACCATGACATGCATGTTATGTAATCATGTTCTGTCCTCACAAACAAATTCTTCAAGGAAACTAACAAACCATGCATTGTTATATACGCATGTTCTATGGGCAATTTTTTTGTGATGATATTATTCTAGCCATTGATTGATGAAGGGCGAATATAGGTATGTAAACACGGTAAGCATTACATGATTTCACTACTGCCAAATATAGAGTTCTCCATATGCACGTTTACTTCCCTAATGTATGGTTAGATGAAACCAACTGTGTGATGCATGTTTCTACATCATGAAAATGAGGAAACTAACATGGCCATTGATAGACACTCATATTTACTAGTATATAGATTACTATAAAATAAGGAGAATATCCATATCTTCCTGACCGTTTGATTATTCAAGGGTACAAATTGGCCGTAATGACATGGTCACAATCGCATGAATTAACTCATTCCAAATATAGCTGATTTACGGCGTCTCTAATACATTGTCATATTTCTACTCAAATTCTGCTCAAACAGGGATATGCCAATCATCACAAAAAGTTCAAATAGTGTCATGGCGTTATGATTAACATCAAACGGAAACAACTTACACGCGCCGTCCCAGCAATACGTGGTGCCATCTACTTTGTCGATCGCGTAGATGATGCCATTGTGTTCAATAGCATCACAGAAGTGTGTATCAGTGATGACCCACAAGTATAGGGGATCTATGGTAGTCCTTTCGATAAGTAAGAGTGTCGAACCCAACAAGGAGCAGAAGGAAATGACAAACGGTTTTCAGCAAGGTATTCTCTGCAAGCACTGAAATTATCGATGACAGATAGTTGTATGATGAGATAATTCATAACGGGTAACAAGTAACAAAAGTAAACAAGGTGCAGCAAGGTGGACCAATCCTTTTTGTAGCGAAGGACAAGCCTGGACGAACTCTTATATAAAGCAAACCGCTCCCGAGGACACATGGGAATTATTGTCAAGCTAGTTTTCATCATGTTCATATGATTCACGTTCGTTACTTTGATAGTATGATATGTGGGTGGACCGGTGCTTGGGTGCTGCCCTTCCTTGGACAAGCCTCCCAGTTATGATTAACCCCTCTTGCAAGCATCCGCAACTACGAAAGAAGAAGTAAGGTAAACCTAACCATACATGAAACATGTGGATCCAAATCAGCCCCTTACGAAGCAACGCATAAACTAGGGTTTGAGCTTCTGTCACTCTAGTAACCCATCATCTACTTATTACTTACCAATGCCTTCCCCTAGGCCCAAATCATGGTGAAGTGTCATGTAGTCGACGTTCACATAACACCCTAGAGGAGGGATAACATACACTACTGTAGGATGCTGCTAACGCGACACTATGATCAGAGACCCTTCGAGAAACTGTGTGCGATGCAATAATTGCAAAGATGGTGTATGAAAACCGTCAAAAAAGGTGCAAAACATTTGAGATGCAGGATGCATCAAACATGGTTCAGATTTTAGTTGTGTGTGCGATGAAGGGCATACAGTTCAGTTCAGTTAACTGTTTGCAGTGAGGAGGAACAAAAGAAATGGGCAGCCAAATGAAGGCGTGTGCGATACACAGCATACGGTTCACTCGGATGAACAATTTGTGATTAGGCAACACAAAAGAAACGGGCAGCCAGATGAAGGTGTGTGTGATATACAACATACGGTTCACTAGAATGAACCATTTGTGATTAGGCAACACAAAAGAAACGGTCAGCCAAATCAAGGTGTGTGCGATATACGGCATGCGGTTCGCTCGGATGAACTGTTTGCATTGACACAAGAGAACAGAAACGGTTCAACTTAACAAGACGTGTGTGTTGTGCGATGGGATTGCATGCGGTGCACTCAGCCCTTGTCGTCTGTGTGTGACCTCTGTGGCAGTCGTTCGCTCCCCAGGCGCCTCTTCGTGTACCGTGGCAACCATCCACCGGCTCTTCGCCTTTCCCTCTTGATTTGGAACCGCTGTCGCATGCTAGCTCTTCCTCCCTCCTCCATTTGCCTTCACCCTTCCTTCTGCCATTGTTTGATCGTCTTCTCCATGGAGGGAACAAGCCAGAAACGACCCCGTTATTCTTGCCCCAATCTGAATGATGACGCGGTGGAGGACCTCATTGATCGGTGTGACGTCATCACCTCAGCTAGCATGGCAGGTTCGTTCAAGATCATTCTTGACTCAAATAATAACATCATTATAAGGAACCCAAGGGTCCAGAAGCGGTTTGATCTCCCCTATCTTCTTTGACGTGACTCTGCTGACTGGATCGGGGATGAGGGAAGCCTCGCCTTGTGTAAGTTGATGCCGCTTGATAATGATACATATGATGTTAAGATGCCATCGCTTGAGGGCAAGGCTTGGGTAGGCGCAAATGGAGATTGGGTTGTTTATATTGGGTACAACTGCGAGTGGGAACTTGTGAATGTGTACACTCGTCACCGGGTTCTACTACCTCTTGAGCACTTGCGTTGGTTTTCCCTTGAAGAGGAAAGGGTGATGCAGCAGAGTAGCGTAAGTATTTCCCTCAGTTTTTGAGAACCAAGGTATCAATCCAATAGGAGGCTACGCGCGAGTCCCTCGCACCTACACAAAACAAATAAATCCTCACAACCAACACGATAGGGGGTTGTCAATCCCTACACGATGACTTACGAGAGTGACATCTGATAGATATGATAAGATAATATTTTTGGTATTTTTAGGATAAAGATGCAAAGTAAAACAAAAGCAATGAAAATAACTAAGTATTGGAAGATTAATATGATGAAAGATAGACCCGGGGGCCATAGGTTTCACTAGTGGCTTCTCTCAAGAGCATAGATATTTTATGGTGGGTGAACGAATTACTGTTGAGCAATTGACAGAATTGAGCATAGTTATGAGAATATCTAGGTATGATCATGTATATAGGCATCACGTCCAAGACAAGTAGACCGACTCCTGCCTGCATCTACTACTATTACTCCCCACATCGACCGCTATCTAGCATGCTTCTAGAGTATTAAGTTCATAAGAACAGAGTAACGCCTTAAGCAAGATGATATGATGTAGAGGGATAAATTCATGCAATATGATAAAAACCCCATCTTGTTATCCTCGATGGCAACAATACAATACGTGCCTTGCTGCCCCTACTGTCACTGGGAAAGGACACCGCAAGATTGAACCCAAAGCTAAGCACTTCTCCCATTGCAAGAAAGATCAATCTAGTAGGCCAAACCAAACTGATAATTCGAAGAGACTTGCAAAGATAACCAATCATACATAAAAGAATTCAGAGAAGATTCAAATATTGTTCATAGATAAACTTGATCATAAACCCACAATTCATCGGTCTCAACAAGCACACCGCAAAAGAAGATTACATCAAATAGATCTCCACAAGAGAGGGGGAGAACTTTGTATGGAGATCAAGAAAGAGAGAAGAAGCCATCTAGCTAATAACTATGGACCCGTAGGTCTGAAGTAAACTACTCACACTTCATCGGAGAGGCTATGGTGTTGATGTAGAAGCCCTCCGTGATCGATGCCCCCTCCGGCGGAGCTCCGGAACAGGCCCCAAGATGGGATCTCATGGATATAGAAAGTTACGGCCGTGGAATTAGGGTTTTGGCTCCGTATCTGATCGTTTCAGGGTACGTAGGTATATATAGGAGGAAGAAGTATGTCGGTGGAGCAACAAGGGGCCCACGAGGGTGGAGGGCGTGCTTGGGGGGGAGGCTCGCCCCCCTACCTCGTGGCTTCCCTGTTGGTTGCTTGACATAGACTCGAACTCTCCTGGATCATATTCAGTGAGAAAATCACGTTCCCGAAGGTTTCATTCTGTTTGGACTCCATTTGATATTCCTTTTCTTCGAAACCCTAAAATAGGTAAAAACAACAATTCTGGGCTGGGCCTCCGGTTAATAGGTTAGTCCCAAAAATAATATAAAAGTGTATAATAAAGCCCAATAATGTCCAAAACAGTAGATAATATAGCATGGATCAATCAAAAATTATAGATACGTTGGAGACGTATCAGGTTCCACTTCCAAAAATCTCAGACGATTGCCCAGAGGTTGAGTACACCGGTATTCTATGTGAGTTCAAATACGATCATGCTGACTGTCATCTACGGAAGATAGCAATTTGTCAAGTTCCCAATCGCTCTTGGGGTTATAGGAATGCTTGTGTTGTCGCTATCTTCGACAAGCTTGTTGCCGTCCTTCATGGTTCGACTCGATGGATATTGCTTAAAAATCAGTTTCTATACACGGATGAGTACTGTGATGCAATTCAATACGAGGGTCTTATGTTTGCTGCCACCTCTCATGGCATTGTTTTTGCATGGAATCCTTATGATTCGGCACGTTTGTCTTCCACCGTAATTATAATTGTTTCATCCACATGCATGCAGGTTAGCTAGTTTCCTTTTACTAATTAACCTTCTTGTGTTTGCAAGGTCTTGTGAACATTCCACCACCTATACTTGAAAATTTTATTCACGAGCATGAGGACAAGCAGGACCCATATACTCAGTGGCGCCTGGCAACTTATTCCGATGGATCACCTCTTCTTGTCTGTATATAGGGCACTGCTGATGTTATTAAGGAAGCAGGTGTTGTCTCATATGGTCGCACTCTCCGGACCTATTCCAACATCCGTTGCAGGGTATTCAGGATGGATACTAGTGTACAAGTGCCATCACCTTCTCCCTGGTTCGGTATTGAAAGTCTTGGAGGAAACTCGCTCTTCCTTGGACAAAACTATCCATTGATGGTGGAAGGCGATCTAGATACATTGACACAACATTACTACCATTTATGAGAAGCAAATGTATCTATACCTCGGACATTACTATGCTTCCCTACCATCCCAATATGGGTCCTGACATAGGCCGCTTCAGCCTCGATGACTAGTCCTGCGTTGGTCTCGAGATTGACAGTAGCTGGCCCTTCCCAGAGAATCACTTCTAGTTCAAAGCAAGTGTTTCCAACGCCGACGAGTGGTTGAGCTGAAGTTCATTTCATCGCTTTGTTATTTGTTGTGTGAGAAAAACTTTACTAGAATGTTTTGTTGGAAATGATCTATAATCCAACATGTATCCTCGTTGTCGTTGTGGGTTGATGACTTGTTGTATGTAATCAATGGTACATTTGCATATGCGTCCATGAACTCACGCCTGCTAGTGGTGTCCATATGAACAGTGCTAGTGATTTTAGTTGCAAAAATTAGATAGTGCTAGTGATTTGTAGCTGCATATTTTGACAAATCACGGTGTTACAAGGTTGACAAATGGCAATGTTACTAGATCAACAAATGTCAATCTTTCCAGTTTGACAAATGGCAACATACCCAAAATGACAGATATGTAAATCTTACCCAATTGTTTGTATGTGGTTGCACACGGGTCATGCAAAACAACCGTTTGCGTTGAAGGGATGCAGAAATCCTGCTCGACACATTTTCCCTTGGCTTCCTGGGGAAGCTGTCAGTTTGCATACAGGTGTTCTAACTAAAACGTTTGCGATGAGTGTTTTATATTTAAAAACCATTGACGTTTTTTTCAAAATAAAATCGTTTTATAAGTCTGTACATTAAGAGAGAAAAGCGCAAGTTTCTTCAAACCATATCTTTCATTCAGTCCCACTGCTAATTTATATTCATATGATCGAGAATTCGAGATACAATATTAAACCACAAAAAAACTATTTCCGGCGGCGGCGCAGGCGGCGTGCCACGCCGTCGTTCTCGTTGTTGTCCTCCGGGATGCCGTTGTTGAAGTCTTCAAGACAACACAAAATGTTCTTCACTTGTAAATCAAACATCATGTCGTCGCGCGATCGACGGGTGGGGCGCGGGAGGACGACAACTGGCACCGCTGAGATATAGAGGTCGACGGCAGCGTCCCATGCCACTGAGGGGGGCACGGGCACAGGCGCGGCGGGTGCAGCCAAATGCACGAGGACCAGCACCGCGGTGGGTGGAGGGGAGTGCACGGGAGCGGCGGGTGCAGCCAAATGCACGGGGGCCAGCGCCACGGTGGGTGGAGGGGCGCACATGGGCACGGGCACGGGCGCTGGCGCTGGCGCTGGCATGCACATGAGCTCGCGTGGGTCCGTGGAGACCTCGCTGACGCTCGCGGCTTCCAGCTCTGCGATAGTGCTCGGCGACCAGCCCGTCAATGCTACGGGGATGGTCGCTGGCGCGGGAGCAGGGATGGGAGCTGGGATGGGAGCAGGGGCAGCAACCGCCGCGGCCAGCTCGTTCTGGGCCATGTCCATGAGGCCCCATTCCTCCTTATTTTCTATGTCCTCCGGCTCGGAGCCAACTTCACCAAACTTGAAGAATAGTGGCGGATGATCATTCTGTGCCATGGCGTTGGTGGAGGTCTGCGAGGGGAGGGGAATGGGAGGCGAACAGTAAGGCCACCTGTATTAAACAGCGGCTCGGGCACCATTAATGGAGAGGAAGGGGGGCGGCCATGGAAGTCAAAGGGCTCGCTTCCCAGTGAGCCTGCACAACGTACAGCTCGCACGCTTCCCGGTGAGCTTGTGCATTGGAGGACAGCTTGCACGCCTCTCGGTCAGCCTGCGCACCGGTCTGCGCTCGCATGCCTCCCATTCAGTCAAGGTCAAGCGGCTGTCCACACGGCACCTCCTATAGCCATTAAAACAAAGACATGTGGCATCACGTGAATGGTTAACAGAACGCATGCGGTTTGAATTATACAAATGTTTGAGATATTAAAGTGGCAGCTATTTTTTCAAAATGCCTTTGTTGGCTGTCATTATTCGAGTGCGCCTTCTCTCAAAAAGGACACGAAAAATACCACATCATCTCGGGTGCCATTCCATGATAGCATGCCAAGTTTCCTGAATTTCAGACGAGTTTTGGATTTACTAGAATTTAAAAACCAGGCATCTCAATGTTTTGCTGGCAATCAACGGTGCCCTGGTGTTTGAAATTCATTCCCATTTCTTGCATGGGACCTAAGCATGCACCCAAGGACACATATTTGATTTTTCAACCAATTTATATGCACTGGAACATGTGCATGTAGTTCAAAATTGAATTATGCACATAAATGCATTGAAAACTCAGTTAATGCATAAAAATGTCCAAAAGAACCCTGAAAAATCACAAAAATTGACACAACACTCCTGTTGTTCTATGTTGACACGAGATTTTTTTGGAAGCAATAAGATGTATTGGATATCGTTTCGTCCCCAAAGGTGGGACATTCCCTACCGAAACCATGATGCTTGTTGTGAGAAGCTCTGGATTGTCAGAAGCATATACCCAAACCTGCCCCAAACGGGACAAAATTTTTACCACGACATGTTGATGCCGCTACATGAAAGCATGCCAAGTTTCATGAATTTCAGACAAGTTTTGGATTTACTAGAGTTTATAAAAGAGGCATCTCAATGTTTTGCCGGCAATCAACGGTACCCTCGTGTTTGAAATTCATTCCCATTTCTTGCATGGGACCTAAGCATGCACCCAAGGACATATATTTGATTTTTCAACCAATTTATATGCACTGGAGCATGTGCATGTAGTTCAAATTTCAATTATGCACATAAATGCATTGAAAACTCACTTAATGCATAAAAATGTCCAAACGAGCACCGAAAAATCCCAAAAATTGATACAACACTCCTGTTGTTCTATGTTGACATGAGAAATTTTTTCAAAGCAATAAGAGGCAATGGATATCGTTTCGTCCCCAAAGGTGGGACGTTCCCTACCGAAACCATCATGGTTGTTGTGAGAAACTCTGGTTTGTGAGAAGCATATGCCTGAACCTGCCCATGTTGATGCCGCTCCATCATAGCATGCCCAGTTTCATGAATTTCAGACGAGTTTTGGATTTACTATAATTTAAAAACCAGGCATCTCAACGTTTTGCTGGCAATCAACAGTGCCCTGGTGTTTGAATTTCATTCCCATCTCTTTCATGGGACCTAGAAATTCACCCAAGGACACAGATTAGATTTTTCAACCAACCTTAGTGCATTGGAGAATGTGCTTGTAGTTCAAATTTGAATTATGCACATAAAATGCTTAGAAAACCTAGTTAATGCATAAAAATGTCCAAACGAACCCCCAAAAATCACAAAAATTGACACAGCACTCCTGTTGTACTATGTTGACACTAGAATTTTTTTGAAAGCAATAAGAGGCAATGGATATCGTTTCTTCCCCAAAGGTGGGACGTTCCATATCGAAACCATCATGCTTGTAGTGAGAAGCTCTGGTTTGTGAGAAGCTTATACCCAAACCTGCCCCAAATGGGACAAATTTTTTACCACGGCATGTTGATGCCGCTCCATGATAGCACGCCAAGTTTCATGAATTTCATACGAGTTTTGGATTTACTAGAATTTGAATACTAGGCATCTCAATGTTTTTCTAGCAATCAATAGTGGCCTGGTGTTTGGAATTCATTCCCATTTCTTGCATGGGACCTAAGCATGCACCCAAGGACACATATTTGATTTTTCAACCAATTTATATGCACTAGAGCATGTGCATGTAGTTCAAATTTGAAGTTGATACGTCTCCAACGTATCTATAATTTTTGATTGCTCCATGCTATATTATCTTCTGCTTTGGGCATTATTGGGCTTTATTATCCACTTTTATATTATTTTTGGGACTAACCTATTAACTGGAGGCCCAGCCCAGAATTGCTGTTTTTTTGCCTATTTTAGGGTTTCGAAGAAAAGGAATATCAAACGGAGCCCAAACGGAATAAAACCTTCGGGAACGTGATTTTCTCGCCGAACATGATCTAGGAGACTTGGACCCTACGTCAAGAAACAAAGGAGGAGGCCACGAGGTAGGGGGCGCGCCTACCCCCCAGGCGCGCCCTCCACCCTCGTGGGCCCCCTGTTGCTCCACCGACGTACTCCTTCCTCCTATATATACCTACGTACTCCCAAATAATCAAATACAGAGCCAAAACCCTAATTCCACCGCCATAACTTTCTGTATCCACGAGATCCCATCTTGGGGCCTGTTCTGGAGCTCCGCCGGAGGGGGTATCCATCACGGAGGGCTTCTACATCATCACCATAGCCCCTCTGATGAAGTGTGAGTAGTTTACCTCAGATCTACGGGTCCATAGTTATTAGCTAGATGTCTTCTTCTCTCTTTTTGGATCTCAATACAATGTTCTCCCCCTCTCTTGTGGAGATCTATTTGATGTAATCTTCTTTTTGCGGTGTGTTTGTTGAGACCGATGAATTGTGGGTTTATGATCAAGTCTATCTATGAAAAATATTTGAATCTTCTCTGAATTCTTTTATGTACGATTGGTTATGTTTGCAAGTCTCTTTGAATTATCAGTTTGGTTTGGCCTACTAGATTGATCTTTCTTGCAATGGGAGAAGTGCTTAGCTTTGGGTTCAATCTTGTGGTGTCCTTTCCCAGTGACAGTAGGGGCAGCAAGGCACGCATTGTATTGTTGCCATCGAGGATAACAAGATGGGGTTTTCATCATATTGCATGAGTTTATCCCTCTACATCATGTCATCTTGCTTAAGGCGTTACTCTGTTTTCATGAACTTAATACTCTAGATGCATGCTGGATAGTGGTCGATGAGTGGAGTAATAGTAGTAGATGCAGGCAGGAGTCGGTCTACTTGTCTCGGACGTGATGCCTATATACATGATCATACCTAGATATTCTCATAACTATGCTCAGTTCTGTCAATTGCCCAACAGTAATTCGTTCACCCACCGTAAAATACTTATGCTCTTGAGAGAAGCCACTAGTGAAACCTATGGCCCCCGGGTCTATCTTCATCATATTAATCTTCCAATACTTAGTTATTTCCTTTGCTTTTACTTTGCTTTTATTTTACTTTGCATCTTTATCATAAAAATACCAAAAATATTATCTTATCATATCTATCAGATCTCACTCTCATAAGTGGCCGTGTAGGGATTGACAACCCCTTATTGCGTTGGTTGCGAGGATTTATTTGTTTTGTGTAGGTGCGAGGGACTCGCGCATAGCCTCCTACTGGATTGATACCTTGGTTCTAAAAAACGGAGGGAAATACTTACGCTACTTTGCTGCATCATCCCTTCCTCTTCAGGGAAAACCAATGCAATGCTCAAGAGGTAGCAAGAACGATTTCTAGCGCCGTTGCCGGGGAGTCTACACAAAAGTCAATATACCAAGTACCCATCACAATCCTTATCTCCCGCATTACGTTATTTGCCATTTGCCTCTCATTTTCCTCTCCCCCACTTCACCCTTGCCGTTTTATTGGCCCTCTCTCTCTCTATCCTCCCTCTCTTTCTCTATTTGCCTCTTTTTGCCCGCTTGCTTTTTGTTTGCTTGTGTGTTGGATTGCTTGCTTGTCACGATGGCTCAATATAACACTAAATTGTGTGACTTTACCAATACCAACAACAATGATTTTATTAGCACTCCGATTGCTCCTCTTACCGATGCTGAATCTTGTGAAATTAATGCTGCCTTGCTGAATCTTGTCATGAAAGACCGACCTTCCTAATGAAGATGCCACTACCCATCTAAATAGCTTCGTTGATTTGTGTGATATGCAAAAGAAGAAAGATGTGGATAACGATATTGTTAAATTGAAGCTATTTCCTTTTTCTCTTAGAGATCGTGCTAAAGTTTGGTTTTCGTCTTTGCCTAAAAATAGTATTGATTCATGGAATAAGTGCAAAGATGCTTTTATCTCTAAGTATTTTCCTCCCGCTAAGATCATATCCCTTAGAAACGATATTATGAATTTTAAGCAACTTGATCATGAACATGTTGCACAAGCTTGGGAGAGGATGAAATTAATGATATGTAATTGCCCTACTCATGGTTTGAATTTGTGGATGATTATACAATTTTTTTATGCCAGATTGAATTTTTCTTCTAGAAAACTTTTAGATTCGTCCGCGGGAGGCACTTTTATGGAAATCACTTTAGGAGAAGCTACTAAACTCCTAGATAATATTATGGTTAATTATTCTCAATGGCATACTAAAAGATCTACTAATAAAAAAGTGCAAGCGATAGAAGAAATTAATGTTTTAAGTGGAAAGATGGATGAACATATGAAATTATTTTGCTTGTAAAAGTGTTTCTTCTGATCCTAATGATATGCCCTTGTCTACTTTGATTGAGAATAATAATGAATCTATGGATGTGAATTTTGTTGGTAGGAACAATTTTGGGAACAACGCGTATAGAGGAAATTTTAATCCTAGGCCTTATCCTAGTAATCCCTCTAATAATTATGGTAATTCCTACAACAATTCTCATGGAAATTATAATAATATGCCCTCTGATTTTGAATCTAATATTAAAGAATTTATTACTTCGCAAAAGAATTTCAATGCTATGATTGAAGAAAAATTGCTTAAGATTGATGAGTTGGATAGGAACGTTGATAGAATTTCTCTTGATGTTGATTCTTTGAAACTTAGATCTATTCCACCTAAGCATGATATCAATGAGTCTCTCAAAGCCATGAGAATTTCCATTGATGAGTTCAAAGAAAGAACCGCTAGGATGCGTGCTAAGAAAGATGCCTTTATAAGAGCGTGTTCTTCTAGTTCCTATGAAAATAAAGATGAAGATCTAAAAGTTATTGATGTGTCCCCTATTAAATCTTTTTTTTTTTGCAATATGAATCTTAATAATGATGGGACTGAATATGATCCACCTTTACCTAGAAGGCGTTCCCAGAATTTGGAGTTTTTAGATCTTGATGCCAAAATTGATAAAAGTGGGATCGAAGAAATTAAAACCCTAGATGTTGCTAAACCCACTATTTTGGATTTCAAGGAATTTAATTATGAAAATTTCTCTTTGATTGATTGTATTTCCTTGTTGCAATCCGTGCTAAATTCTCCTCACGCTTATAGTCAAAATAAAGCGTTCACTAAACATATCGTTGATGCCTTGATGCAATCTTATGAAGAAAAACTTGAATTGGAAGTTTCTATCCCTAGAAAACTTTATGATGAGTGGGAACCAACTATTAAAATTAAGATTAAAGAACATGAGTTCTATGCTTTATGTGATTTGGGTGCTAGTGTTTCCACGATTCCAAAGACTTTGTGTGCTTTGTTAGGTTTCCGTGATTTTGTTGGTGCAATTATTGATATGAAGGAAGGAAATATTAGATTCCAATTTCCGTTAAGGAAAGGCATGGAACACTTTCCTAAAAAGAAAAATAAATTACCGTATGAATCTATTATGAGAGCCACTTATGGATTGCCTACCAAAGATGGCAATAGCTCGATCTATCCTTGCTTTTTATGCCTAGCTAGGGGCGTTAAACGATAGCGCTTGTTGGGAGGCAACCCAATTTTATTTTTATTCCTTGCCTTTTGCTCCTGTTTAGTAATAAATAATTATATAGCCTCTGTTTAGGTTGTGTTTTTGTGTTTAATTAGTGTTTGTGCCAAGTAGAACCGTTGGGAAGACTTGGGGAAAGTCTTGATATCTTGCTGTAAAAAACAGAAACTTTAGCGCTCACGAGAACTGCTGCCATTTTTATTTGGAAAGTGCGATTTAGTTAATTCTTTTTGAAGATAATTAATAGATAAATTCCTCAAGTCCAGCAATTTATTTTAGAATTTTTGGGGTTCCAGATCTTGTGCTAGCTACAGATTACTACAGACTGTTCTGTTTTTGACAGATTCTGTTTTTCGTGTGTTGTTTGCTTATTTTGATGAATCTATGGCTAGTAAAATAGTTTATAAACCATAGAGAAGTTGGAATACAGTAGGTTTAACACCAATATAAATAAAGAATGAGTTCCATTACAGTACCTTGAAGTGGTCTTTTGTTTTCTTTCGCTAACGGAGCTCACGAGATTTTCTACTTTAAGTTTTGTGTTGTGAAGTTTTCAAGTTTTGGGTGAAGATTTGATGGATTATGGAACAAGGAGTGGCAAGAGCCTAAGCTTGGGGATTCCCATGGCACCACCAAGATAATCTAAGTACACCTAAAAGACAAAGCTTGGGGATGCCCCGGAAGGCATCCCCTCTTTTCGTATACTTCCATCGGTAACTTTACTTGGAGCTATATTTTTATTCACCACATGATATGTGGTTTTCTTGGAGCGTCTTGTATGATTTGAGTCATTGCTTTTTAGTTTACCACAATCATCCTTGCTGTACACACCTTTTGATAGAGCCATACATGATTTGGAATTTGTTAGAATACTCTATGTGCTTCGCTTATATCATTTGAGTTATATAGTTTTGCTCTAGTACTTCACTTATATCTTTTAGAGCATGGTGGTGGATTTATTTTATAGAAACTATTGATCTCTAATGATTAACTTAGATTATTTTGATATTCTTAAATAGCATGGTAATTTTCTTAAATAATCCTAATATGCTTGGTATTCAAGAATAGTAAAAACTTTCTTATGAGTGTGTTGAATGGTATGAGAAGTTTGATGCTTGATAATTGTTTTGAGATATGAAGATGGTGATATTAAAGTTATGCTAGTTGAGTAGTTGTGAATTTGAGAAATACTTGTGTTAAGGTTTGTGATTCCCGTAGCATGCACGTATGGTGAACCGTTATGTGATGAAGTCGGAGCATGATTTATTTTTTGATTGTCTTCCTTATGAGTGGCGGTCGGGGACGAGCGATGGTATTTTCCTACCAATCTATCCCCCTAGGAGCATGCGCGTAATACTTTGCTTTGATAACTTGTAGATTTTTGCAATAAGTATATGAGTTCTTTATGACTAATGTTGAGTCCATGGACTATATGCACTTTTGTTCCTTCCACCATTGCAAGCCTCTCTAATACCGCGCACCTTTCGCCGGTATCATACACCCACCATATACCTTCCTCAAAACAGCCACCATACCTACCTATTATGGCATTTCCATAGCCATTCCGAGATATATTGCCATGCAACTTTCCACCATTCCGTTTATTATGACACACTCCATCATTGTCATATTGCTTAGCATGATCATGTAGTTGACATCGTATTTGTGGCAAAGCCACCATTCATAATTCTTTCATACATGTCACTCTTGATTCATTGCATATCCCGGTACACCGCCGGAGGAATTCATATAGAGTCATATTTTGTTCTAAGTATCGAGTTGTAATTGTTGAGTTGTAAGAAAATAAAAGTGTGATGATCATCATTATTAGAGCATTGTCCCAGTGAGGAAAGGATGATGGAGACTATGATTCCCCCACAAGTCGGGATGAGACTCTGGACGAAAAATTAAAAAAAGAAGAAATAAAAGTGGCCATAAAAGAAGAAGAGAAAATGCCCAAATAAACAAAAATGAGAGAAAAAGAGAGAATGGACAATGTTATTATCCTTTTACCACACTTGTGCTTCAAGGTAGCACCATGATATTCATGGTAGAGAGTCTCCTATGTTATCACTTTCATATACTAGTGGGAATTTTTCATTATAGAACTTGGCTTATATATTCCAATGATGCGCTTCCTCAAAATGCCCTAGGTCTTCATGAGCATGCAAGTTGGATGCACACCCACTTAGTTTCTTTTGTTGAGCTTTCATATACTTATAGCTCTAGTGCATCCGTTGCATGGCAATCCCTACTCACTCACATTGATATCTATTGATGGGCATCTCCATAGCCCGTTGAGACGCCTAGTTGATGTGAGACTATCTTATCCCTTTTTGTCTTCTCCACAACCACCATTCTATTCCACCTATAAGTGATATGTCCATGGCTCATGCTCATGTATTGCATGAAGATTGAAAAAGTTTGAGAATGTCAAAAGTATGAAAAAATTGCTTGGCTTGTCATCGGGGTTGTGCATGATTTAAATACTTTGTGTGATGAAGATAGAGCATAGCTAGCTATATGATTTTGTAGGGATAACTTTCTTTGGCCATGTTATTTTGAGAATACATGATTGATTTGTTAGTATCCTTGAAGTATTATTATTTTTATGTCAATATTAAACTTTTATCTTGAATCTTTCGGATCTGAATATTCATACCACAATTAAGAAGAATTACATTAAAATTATGCCAAGTAGCACTCCGCATCAAAAAATCTATTTTTATCATTTACCTACTCGAGGATGAGCAGGAATTAAGCTTGGGGATGCTTGATACATCTCCAACGTATCTATACTTTTTGATTGCTCCATGCTATATTATCTACTGTTTTGGACATTGTTGGGCTTTATTATCCACTTTTATATTATTTTTGGGACTAACCTATTAACCGGAGGCCCGGCCCATAATTGTTGTTTTTTTGCCTATTTTAGGGTTTCGAAGAAAAGGAATATCAAACGGAGTCCAAACGGAATGAAACCTTCGGGAACATGATTTTCTCACCGAACATGATCCAGGAGACTTGGACCCTACGTCAAGAAACAAAGGAGGAGGCCACGAGGTAGGGGGCGCGCCCTCCACCCTCGTGGGCCCCCTATTGATCCACCGACGTACTCCTTCCTCCTATATATACCTACGTACCCCCAAACGATCAGATACGGAGCCAAAACCCTAATTCCACTGCCGTAAATTTCTGTATCCACGAGATCCCATCTTGGGACTTGTTCCGGAGCTCCGCCGGAGGGGGTATTCATCACGGAGGGCTTCTACATCATCACCATAGCCCCTCCGATGAAGTGTGAGTAGTTTACCTCAGACCTACGGGTCCATAGTTATTAGCTATATGGCTTCTTCTCTCTTTTTGGATCTCAATACAATGTTCTCCCCCTCTCTTGTGGAGATCTATTCGATGTAATCTTGTTTTTGCGGTGTGTTTGTTGAGATCGATGAATTGTGGGTTTATGATCAGGTCTATCTATGAACAATATTTGAATCTTCTCTGAATACTTTTATGTATGATTGGTTATCTTTTCAAGTCTCTTCGAATTATCAATTTGGTTTGGCCTACTAGATTGATCTTCCTTGCAATGGGAGAAGTGCTTAGCTTTGGGTTCAATCTTGTGGTGTCCTTTCCCAGTGACAGTAGGGGCAGCAAGGCACGTATTGTATTGTTGCCATCGAGCATAACAAGATGGGGTTTTCATCATATTGCATGAGTTTATCCCTCTACATCTTGTCATCTTGCTTAAGGCGTTACTCTGTTTTCATGAACTTAATACTCTAGATGCATGCTGGATAGCGGTCGATGAGTGGAGTAATAGTGGTAGATGCACACAGTAGTCGGTCTACTTGTCTCGGACATGATGCCTATATGCTTGATCATACCTAGATATTCTCATAACTATGCTCAATTCTGTCAATTGCTCAACAGTAATTCGTTCACCCACCATAAAATACTTATGCTCTTGAGAGAAGCCACTAGTGAAACCTATGGCCCCCGGGTCTATCTTCATCATATTAATCTTCCAATACTTAGTTATTTCCTTTGCTTTTACTTTGCTTTTATTTTACTTTGCATCTTTATCATAAGAATACCAAAAATATTATCTTATCATATCTATCAGATCTCACTCTCGTAAGTGACCGTGTAGGGATTGACAACCCCTTATCACGTTGGTTGCGAGGATTTATTTGTTTTGTGTAGGTGCGAGGGACTCGCGCATAGCCTCCTACTGGATTGATACCTTGGTTCTCAAAAACTGAGGGAAATACTTACGCTACTTTGTTGCATCATCCCTTCCTCTTCAGGGAAAACCAACGCAGTGCTCAAGAGGTAGCAGAAGTATGCACATAAATGCATTGAAAACTCAGTTAATGCATAAACATGTCCAAACGAACCCCGAAAAATCCCAAAAATTGACACAACACTCCTATTGTTCTATGTTGACACTAGAAATTTTCTGAAAGCAATAAGAGGCAACGGATATCGTCCCATCACCAAAGGTGGTACGTTCCCTATTGAAACCATCGTGCTTGTTGTGAGAAGCTTTGGTTTGCGAGAAGCTTATACCCGAACCTGCCCCAAATGGGACAAAATTTTCACCATGACATGTTGATGCCGCTCCATGATAGCATGCCAAGTTTCATGAATTTCAGACGAGTTTTGGATTTACTAGAATTTAACAACCAGGCATCTCAACGTTTTGCTGGCAATCAACAGTGCCATGGTGTTTGAATTTCATTCCCATCTCTTGCATGGGACCTAGAAATTCACCCAAGGACACACATGTGATTTTTCAATCAACTTTGGTGCATTGGAGCATGTGCTTATAGTTCAAATTTGAATTATGCACATAAAATGCCTAGAAAACACAGTTAATGTATAAAAAGGCCAAACGAACCCCTAAAAATTCCAAGATTGAACACAACACTCCTGTTGTTCTATGTTGACACTAGAAAATTTTTGAAAGCAATAAGAGGCAACGGATATCGTCCCGTCCCCAAAGGTGGTACGTTCCCTATCGAAACCAATATGCTTGTTGTGAGAAGCTCTGGTTTGTGAGAAGCTTATACCAAAACCTACCCCAAATGGGACAAAATTTTCACCATGGCATGTTGATGTAGCTCCATGATAGAATGCCAAGTTTCATGAATTTCAGATGAGTTTTGGATTTACTAGAATTTAAAAACCAGGTATCTCAACATTTTGCCTGCAATCAACAATGCCCTGGTGTTTGAAATTCATTCCCATCTCTTGCATGGGACCTAGAAATTCACCCAAGGACACACATGTGATTTTTCAACCAACTTTAATGCATTGGAGCATGTGCTTGTAGTTCAAATTTGAATTATGCACATAAAATCCCTAGAAAACCCAGTTAATGTATAAAAAAGGCCAAACGAACCCCGAAAATTCATTCCCATTTCTTGCATGGGACCTAAGCATGCACTGAAGGACACAAATTTGATTTTTCAACCAATATGTATGCATTGGAGCATGTGCATGTAGTTTAAATTTGAATTGTGCACATGAAATGGCTAGAAAACTAGTTTAATGTATGAAATGTCCAAACGAATGCTGAATAATTCCAATTCTTTTATGACACACATATAGTTGCATGTTCACTGCAGATAAAAGGTCTAGCAATTCAAACAGCGTCCATTGCCGCTGTGACCCCATGTTGTAAT
This sequence comes from Triticum urartu, assembly GCF_003073215.2. Lineage (NCBI taxonomy): Eukaryota > Viridiplantae > Streptophyta > Magnoliopsida > Poales > Poaceae > Triticum > Triticum urartu. The sequence continues at coordinate 374,390,495 of NC_053025.1, read as the reverse complement.
TCAAATCAAGTAGATCCCACATAGTTTATTATAACTAACCGTGTGAGATGTAGTACAAAATATCATGGAGTATTTTCGGTGTATAGTACGCCTATGGCTTACGCGAGAAGGTGTGTCGGCTACAGTCCACAGCCGGTGTCGTGGAATTGTCACGGCATATGTCCTAGTGTGAGGACTTAGTCGTGAGACCAACACATCTTTGTAGTAGCTTGAGAGGGGTTGAGCGGAATCGAGAGACGCAACACAAGACAAGGATTTAGACAGCTTCGGGCCCCAGGAAACATCATCCGGTAATAGCCTTACATGCTGTTTGAGGCTAGGTCTCATTATGGTCATGAGGGAGTCGCCAGTAAACCGGCTCTCCTAATTGTGTCTAGCCTTAAGATTATTTTTCTCTCCCCCCTTTGGGGAGCCCTGCCCCTCCTTATATATGTTGAAGGGGCAGTTTACATGACTAGTCCTTGTTGGATTAGGATTACTCTATTACAAGTGGAGTCCTAGTCTTGCTTCCTTTGTAGGAGAATATTCCTTGTGCTTTCCTCATAAACCGGCCCACCATTAACATGAACCGGCCTTCTGGGCCTTGGGCCTTGTCATCCGTCTCACCCACCCACCGGGTCACCAGTGAGTCATAATGGTTCAGGCAGGTTGCTTGTAAACCGCCAAGTCAGGGCGGGTCACCAGTGAATCGCTAAGTGTCAGCCGAGTCTCAAGTAAACCGCCAAATCCGGCCGGGTCATATTTCTGTCCAGGTCATACCGCGGGGTATATCCCTGACATTAGCCCCCAGTTTAATTTGGATTTATCCATGTTAAACTGATCCTATAAAACAAACACAAGAACAACCTTGACCAGTCGTACTCTGGGTTAAAAATTCTTGTAAACCGGCACCTGATCATCTTTAAGTCCTTGTCATTTCCTTCTTGATACATGACCATGAACTCATAGCAAATCTCCTTTAGTAGATACGTTCAAACTTTGTGAATGCAAAAAATCCAGATACTTTTCTTGAGAAATCCGGGTCAATAAGCCAGCTTCAGAGTCAATTTGCTGACATTGGTCTCTTGTAGAGAAATATTGTAAGAAATAATCCACTTGAACCGGCTTCCAAAGAGCCGGACTAAAAAATATTGGTCTTGAAATACTCATCTGACTTTCAACCGGCTTGAAGATGTAAAACTTGCTAGTTTATTATTATCAAAATTGCAGGGTTATAAAACAGACGATGCCGAGTCATAATTGTTGTTGACACCGGGTCATGTAATTGATCTTATATCCATATTACCCGTAGCCCCCAAGTCTTGAGCAGAACAAAGTGATAACTTAGGACTTGCTTTAATATAAATATTTCCACTTGGAAGAAATCCATGTTGTTCATCTCAATCACTAATAACAACTGAATATTCCATATTATGTAGCCCCCAAGTGTCGGGTTGTCATGCTTGCAGCAACCTGGGACTTGTAATTGCCTGATGCTCAAAAAACTTCAACCAGTGTAGCCCCCAAGGGTCGGGTTATTATGCAATAATGAGCACAGACTTTATAAATATGATCATGTAAATTGGAACAACAACATGTAGCCCCCAAGGGCCGGCTCAATAAGATAATATTGAGCTGGGACTTGATATATACTTCATTGAAAAGAATATCATATGATGTAATCTCCACCATGGGGCTTGAACCCACGGCCATAAGGTTAAGAGCTTTGTGCCTTACAAACTAAGCAGTGGACCTTTCAATATAATGGTTTAAGACTTGTGTACCTTGAATCATTGATAGGAGCAATTGGTAGCCCCCAAGGGCCGGCTCATTACAATGTGATGAGTCGGGACTTCAATAAAGTGAGCAAAAAATGACTTTTCATTAGCCCCCAAGTGTCATGGTGCATGCTTGTAGTGACATGAGACTTGCATATTTGATGTGATCTCAACTTCAATAATGTAGCCCCCAAGTGTCGGGTCATAAGCCTCCAACGACTTGGGACTATTCCTTCCATTATAGAATGAATCATATCCATTGATAAAATAATAGTCATTGCGCTAAAGCGACTTTGAAAACCTCAATCATAATATTGGTTATTGATAACCATAATAAAAATCCAGCCATGTTGGCTATTAAAGATTTGAATAATATAACCTGGTTTAAAAACCGATTCCTGCCATATAAACTGGTATATCCGTGCCCATATGATACATGCTATGATGATGTAATGATGATGCAATGTATGACACAATATATGATGATGTATGTGTATGATGAAGAGGGTTTAAGCTATGGTTCGGATATGACCAGAGCCCCCAAGTAGTCATAATTGTGGCATTGCGCCGATCAAGAGGTGTAGCTATGGTTCGAATATGACCAAGCCCCCAAGTGATTTCCCTGGTGCCCTTATGCCTATCAAGAGGTGTAACTATGGTTCGAACCCATAGCCCCCAAGTGATTTCCCTGGTGGCCTTATGCCTATCAAGAGGTCTAGCTATGGTTCGGATATGACCAAGCCCCCAAGTGATTTCCCTAGTGCCCTTATGCCTATCAAGAGGTGTGACTATGGTTCGAACATAGCCCCCAAGTGATTTCCCTAGTGGCCTTATGCCTATCAAGAGGTGTAGTTATGGTTCGGATACGACCAAGCCCCCAAGTGATATTGTGAGCTGTGCTCAAGGGATACCCATGTTTGAGCTGTGCTGTGCAGCAGACTCTCTTTGGCCCCTTATGATAATATTGGCTTGATAGCCGGATTACCGAAGTATCCAGAGCTATGCTCTTATGATAATATTGGCTTGATAGCCAGATCAATAGTGTAGTCACAGCTATGATCAACAAGCAGGAAGCCCCCAAGTGATCAATAATATGATAAACCAATAAGGCAGGATGCCCATGTTTGAACCGCGCATCATGGCAGCAAGTTCTCTTTGGCAATCTTTAATTTTTTGCAAGAGATAACTTCTTCTTGAACCGGATGTTAAACCGGATATTTGAGAGCTTCAAAGCTTTATGGGAGACATCTTTCCCTTGAACCGGATTTTAAACCGGAATCTTCATTTTCAGCCGGATATTTCTGACGGCCTTTAAACTCGAATTTGCGAGAAATTAATTCTTTTTGAACCGGAAATTCTTAAATCGGATTTGAGAGCTTCAGAGCTTTGTGGGAGACAGATTTCCCTTGAACCGGATTGTAAACCGGATATTTGAGAGCTTCAGTGAGACTGACTTCCCTTGAGCCGAATTTTAAACCGGAATCCTTTGTGATGACCTGGAACTTCTTCATTGAGCCAGGATTTTGTAACTGTCATATACTTTCTAAGGCGGAAATTTTCTGACGGCCTTTAAATTTTCATCAATATAACAGTAGCCTCTGGGACTGGGTTATCTTTCCCTCCATCATCCTGGGGTTCTTAAATTTGCTGAAACTGGCAAGATTTGCTGAGTCATGTCGTTGTTGCCCCCGAGTCTCAAGGTGATTCGAGGAGTTGGCTTGAGATTCTCCATATTTGACCGTGATATAAACCGGCATAAGTTGTATATCATTGTTGTTGATAGCACCATGTGAATCCACAGAAGGTTGAGGTGATTGCGGCGGGTTATAAGTGATCATGTATGAGCCGTGTCAGCAACTCGGCCAATGGTTCCTTCCAACTGGCTATTTGAAGTTAACCAAACCGTAGTGGCGGTGACTTGTGCGCCTGCCCATTGAGCCATCCAGTGGAGACGACAGCTGATAACATATGATATTTTTCCTCCAATTTCAAAGAAAACCGGGCTACCCGAGCAGTGACTTGCTCATATTCAGTAAACAACTCATGCAGACAGGTATGACCTGGGGTGTTGACGTAGACTAGACTGCGAGGGACGGACGGTAAAAACAACCGTAGCATTAGAGGCGGCCACAGACAGATGAGTCGGTCGCGGTGTTGTAAGCCGGTGTGGGCGGGAGAGTCGGTCGCGGGTGAGTTATTTGTGGTGTTATAAACCGGCACAGACGGATGAACCGGTCGCGGTGTTTGTTGTTGTAGACTGAGCCACATAGGTGGAAAAATGCGGTATGGTTGGATGCTGGCGCTTTTATAATATTGGCGCAAGCTTTATATCCATGACATAACGATCATTCTTGCCATGAATAATTGTCCTGCATAAAGAATATTGCAGACTAATGCAAAGATAAACTGCTCTTGATAAAAACAATATGTGCTTAATATAATAAATTTAGATGGATATCACCAGAATGCCAGATGATCTTTGTGTGGTCCATAAATCAACTCATATATGAAGACCCTACAATGGCGTGGATGGGCAAATCACTACTGTGAGTAACAATAGATGACCCTGAGCTTTTGAACCGGAACTTTTTTATAGTCCGGACGGAACTTTTTGATAATTCGGATTTTTTTGAACCAGAACCTCTTGATAACCCGGCCGGAACTTTTGATACTCCGAAACTTTTGAACCAGGACCTCTTGATAACCCGGCCGGAACTTTTGATAATCCGGAACTTTTGAACAAGATCCTCTTGATAATCCGGCCGGAACTTTTGATAATCCGGAACTTTTGAACCGAAACCTCTTGATAATCTGGCCGAAACTTTTTTGAGCCAGAACTTCTGGAACCGAAACTTTTTTGATTATCTGGAACCTTTGATAATCCGGAACCATTTGAACTGGAACCTTTTGACAATCTGACCAGAATATTTCATAATCTAGGTCAGTGTCGGCGTTCTGGGAACGGGGGTCCCCAGACTTGCCTGCCTGCGGCCTGCGGCGTGGCTCAAAGGGGGGCCCAGCATGGCCCATCTTCACCAACACAAACCCAAGACCCTCGCGAGGGGCCAAGCCTCGCGGGGCGGACGACGCGAAGCTTCCTCAGGCACGGCCTCGTCAGGATGGCTCACGGGGAGGCAGAGAGATCAAGGCGGGGTACCTCACGAGGTGCCCATGACGCAAGACATGACAACTCAGGGCGCCAGGCGGGTGCCAGCCCGCGCAGCATCCTCCTTTCCTCTTTGGTGCAAAGGGGGCAAGCGCAGCCGCGGAGTACCGAGGCATCAGGCAAAGGTTGCCATTTCAGTGCAACGAGACCAAGACCAGGAGGACTACAAGACGGAGGTCACCGTGGAGCCCAAGACGGCGTCATCACCAGAGCTTTGCGAAGGCGAAGACTACTTTTGTCAGGATAGCTGATACTTGCTATCCCCCTTCAAATTAGCCCGCCATTGTTGGCTCCCTTCCCTCTCAATATTTGGGAAGAGGACCAGGGCCTCTATAAATAGGACCAGCCACCCACACAGCAAGGGGGTCGGTCGGAGGAAAGCAGAGAGAGAGAGAGAGGTGGCTGAACTCCTCCCAGCAGTTCATCGCCTCAGCCAAGAACAGACCCTCGCGAGGCTGTTCTTCCTTGTATTGTTCATCATCATCAGCCCAAGAGACAATCCACCACACCACACACTGGAGTAGGGTATTACACCACAACGGTGGCCCGAACCAGTATAAACCCTATGTCTCTTGTGTTGTTCTTACCTTAGTTTAGATCCTAGCATGGCGGAGGGGTGCAGGTAGGTAGGAGGCGAAATCTCCGCGCGCACCCCAGTATTCGAACCTCAAGGGTCTGTCGGAACCCGAAATCCGACAGTCAGAACTGCATATCGACTCGGACGGAACCTTTCGGCGATTCGGCTGGAACCCTTTGGCGATTCGGACAGAACTTTTTGTCAAGGCGATCGAAACTTTTTGGTCATTCAGACGGAACCTTGTGTCGAAGTGGTCGGAACTTTTCAATAATCCGGCTAGAACCTTCCGACGAGCCGGCGGAACCTTTTGATGAGCCTGATGGAACTTTTCTCGAACCGTTCGGAACTCTCTTGCGAGCCGGCCGAAACTTTTCCATGAGCTGGGCGGAACTTCTCGATCTCTAAAATAGCGCCCTTCAAAAACTCAACACCATCGTGTGCAAGCCCCACGATGGGTGCCAACTGTCGTGGAATTGTCACGGCAGATGTTCTAGTGTGAGGACTTAGTCGTGAGGCCAACACATCTTTGTAGTAGCTTGAGAGGGGTTGAGCGGAATCGAAAGATGCAACACAAGACAAGGATTTAGACAGCTTCGGGCCCCGGGAAACATCATCCGGTAATAGCCCTACATGCTGTTTGAGGCTAGGTCTCATTATGATCATGAGGGAGTCGCCAGTAAACCGGCTCTCCTAATTGTGTCTAGCCTTAAGATTATTTTTCTCTCTCCCCTTTGGGGAGCCCTGCCCCTCCTTATATATGTTGAAGGGGCAGTTTACATGACTAGTCCTAGTTGGATTAGGATTACTCTATTATAATCACACTAGCTCGCTCCCCCAAAACTCCCGCCTCTGCATCCCTCGCAATCTCGAAAATATCTACCGCCTGGAAGGTTTTAATGTTTGATAGCACACGATTAGTATGTGCAGACCGTGTGCGATGTCTGTTACTCCCGCTCTGCATCCCTCGCAATATCAAAAATATCTGCTCGCCCTTCATCCAAATTTTCAGTAGCCCCGCCTTGTTACTCCCGCCTAGTAAAATTTTCAGTTGCCACAGTATTTCCTCAAACACAACCTCCGCTCACACAGACACACACAACCCTCGAAACCATTGGTAGGTCGCGCCATCGCCGGCGCCTCCATCCTCAACCTTTGCCTGTGTGTCGGGGAGATCGAGTAGCCAATGGCCAAAAAGAGGTTTATCACGGCCTTTTTGCCCGAGGTGTCCCCGTCGACCTCCACGGGCCCGATCCGCCATCGCTGGTCCCCTGATCCGGACGCCGCCATGCCCCTACGCCGGTTCAAGGACTTACTCTCGTCCTCCCCTGGACCCGGTAGCCGAGGAAGTCCTACCTCGGGGTCCATCAGCGATGGTGGGGGACGTGGGTCGCCGATATTACAGATGAAGAGACCCACACCTGCCGGTGGCTCGGTAGCTTCCACACGGCCGAGCTCGCGGCCATGGAGTACGACCGCTGGCAGGTCCACTACCACGGCGTGGCGGCTAGGCTCAGTTTCCCCTTCGGCACACGTCTGGTCCACCTCGTTCCGCCGGAGCCAGGGGTGGTGAGCTTGGCTATTGCGTGGGAGGACCGCGAGGCCGCCGATGAGGCCTACATGCAAGAGCTTCGCCGGCAGCACCCGGAGGTCATGGAGGCGGAGCAGGCGATCTTTGCCGGCGCGGAGGGAGGCAAAGTTATCACTTTTTCCTCCGATGAAAAGGTCGAAGGCGGCGAGGACAGTGGCGTGGAGGGCGGCGAGGTTATCGCACTCTCCTCTGATGACGAGGTCCAAGGCGGCGGTGACAGCGACACGGAGGGCGTCGAGGTGGGACCCGAGGACGAGGAGATCGAAGTCGACGAGTGGAGGAGTTCCTTGCCCAATGACCCCAACGATGGTACTGGCCCAGACCCGGCTCGCGGCACACCATACATGACGAGGAAGGATTGGCTCGACCTCTACTTTGACCGAAAGTAGTTTAGCTTAGTTTAAATTTATGTTTTATGTTTGGTTATGCAAAACTATCTATGTTTATGTTTGAATGCATGCTACTTTCGGTTCAACCTACTTTGAACTTGATCAAATTGAAGTTTACAACCTTAAGTTTAGGGGATCGACTAGAAAAGGCCAAAAATTGCCGGAGTATATATATATCAACCTATTTTGTTGCTGTTAAGGATATTGCAGTTAACATGCCTTTTTTGTTTTTCAATTGTTGTTTAGCAACATGCATTGTACTGAATGACTAAATATGGAATCCCAAGCTACATAGCAACAAGGAAGAGTGTTACCTTAATGTTCTGATGATGTCTAGATATACATGTAATAAAATCTTATATAATGGGATGGATGGAGTGTTGTACTACATCATTTTTCAATTGTTGTTTAGCTTCTAATATTAACTTGGTGCTTTTAGGTACATATATCATTGCCAAAGATCCACACTTCGACCCTTTCTGCATATGGGGCAATGAGATATTCATGAACCAACATCAAGTGAGGAAACTGATAAAGATTGTTATTCAAATGGGTCAAAAGATGCCAATCGAACTATTTGTTTACACTTTATGCAAGACAACAGTGAACTGCAGGATGGTAAGTAAGAACCCTGTAGCCTTCTTTTTACTGCCCGTAATGAGTTGTGTTAGATGACAATATCTGAATCTTTTTTCTTTTGAAGTGGATCCTGAAGCAGTTTACTCAAGATTACCTCTCAAACTACATGATTGGCGGTCGTCCATCACAAGGGGTTGGACTAGAGTCCTGCATGCCTTTTGCATCCAGGAGAGCACAATAGGGCCATTCCACTTCACCTTGTTCAACAACTGGAATGTCTGTCGCCTCTTTCTTTACCATATGTAATAGTACAAGTACAGAACCCTGGTACATCATTCTTTATTTGGTGCTTCTGTAATTCTTAAACATATGTACCCATGAATCAAATAATGCATTGGTTGTTTGAACCTGATGGATACGAATAAAGCTATAGCCTACTTTCAAGTTTAAATTAGGTACAATTTCAAATAGCAGCAATTAAATTAGGGTGAAATTACTTTGTGCAAGTCATTACGACACACACGGTTGGTAGAACACAAACGTTTGTGATATACACCATAATCCGAGATGGTTCACAGAGAGGAAACATGTGCAAGCATGCACACAGTTGCCGTTTGCAAAGCGTGTGTGATGTCAGACACTATCACATATGGTGCGGGAAAACTAAATGTGTGTGATTATCTACCTATCGTACACGGTTTATAATCATGAACTATTTGTGATGTGACAGGCATCGTAAAACTCCTGTGCATAGAATCTGCCTGGAAAACTCCCGTGCCTGGAATCTGCCTGGTTTTAGGTAGAACCACAAAACTCCAACTGCGATGGCAATGTGAGCACAAATGAGTAGCATGGATGAAGCGTCTGGGATATTCGAGATATCAAAAACGGTTATATAGGGACAACTGTATGCATCAAAGCTCCCTATCCCCGACGGTTTCTGGGTCGTGTGGGAAGGACCCCCTATCACCCACACTCACTTGGAGACGGTTCCAAATGCCGTCGCAGAAAGGGGTTAAAAACCGTTTATTTAGGACTGACGCGCACAAGTGATACATCTCACCAAAATATCGGACGAATACCAAATTCACATGATTACTTATAACAAGACTTCTCCCATGTCCTCATGAACAAACGTAACTACTCACAAAGCATATTCATGATCAAGATCAAAGGAGTATTAATTATCATTAAGGATCTGAAAATATAATCTTCTACCGAATAAACCAACCAGCATCAACTACAAGGAGTAATCAACACTACTAGCAACCCACAGGTACCAATATGAGGTTTTGAGACAGAGTTCGGATACAAGAGGTGAACTAGGGTTTGAGAGGAGATGGTTCTAGTGAAGATGTTGAAGTAGATTAACCCACTCTCGATGGGAGGATCGTTGGTGATGACGATGGCTTCGATTTCCCCCTCCCGGAGGGAAGTTTACCCGGCAGAACAGCTCCGCCGGAGCCCTAGACTGGTTCTACCCAAGTTCCACCTCGAGACAGCGGCACTTCGTCCCAAAAGCTTCCTTCTGATTTTTTTCCAGGTCAAAACACACCATATAGCGGAAGATGGGCGTTGGGGCCTGCCAGGGGGCCCACAAGGACGGGTGGCGCGCCCTCCACCCTTGTGGCTGGCTGGTGGCCCTCCTCTGGTGCTTTCTTCGCCCAATATTTTTTATATATTCCAAAAATATTCTCCGTGAAGTTTCAGGACTTTTGGGGTTGTGTAGAATAGGTCTCTAATATTTGCTCCTTATCCAGTCAAGAATTCCAGCTGCCGACATTCTCCCTCTTCATGTAAACCTTATAAAATAAGAGTGAAAAGGCATAAGTATTGTGATGTAATGTGTAATAACAACCCATAATGCAATAGATATCAATATAAAAGCATGATGCAGAATGGACGTATCAACTCCCCCAAGCTTAGACCTCGCTTGTCCTCAAGCGAAAGTCGATATCGAAAAATATGTCCACGTGTTTAGAGATATAGGTGTCGATAAAATAAAATATGGACATGAGGGCATCATGATCATCTTTAGAACAACAACATATAATGCCATATAATTCCTTATGCTAAAGTAACAATTCATTCACAAGGTAAAGTGTGAATCAAAAACTTCATTGAAAAGTAACAAACTATGATCTCAGTCACTGAAGCAATTGCAACTTATCATAACTCGAAAAGATTCAATATAAGAGCTTTTCAGCAAGTCCACATACTCAACTATCATTTAGTCTTTCACAATTGCTAACACTCACGCGATACTTATGGGTGCAAATTTTCAATCGGGCATAGAGAAAGATAGGGGCTTATAGTTTCCCCTCCCAACCTTTTACCTCAATGGTAATGTCAATAATAATACTTTATGATGGCCTACATCCGAGTGGATATATATCTAGATCTCTCCAACACATAGTGCTTGCCAAAGGAAAAAGTTAAAAAAGGAAAGGTGATGATCACCCTGACTCTTGTATAAGGGTGGAAGATAAAGGTAAAAGATAGGCCCTTCGCAGAGGGAAGCAGAGGTTGTCATGCACTTTTATGTTTGGATGCAAAAAATCTTAATGCAAAAGAGCGTCACTTTATATTGCCGCTTGTGATAAAGACCTTTATTATGCAGTCTGTCGCTTTTATTTCTTCTATATCACAAGTTCGTATAAAGCTTATTTTCTTCACACTAATAGATCATACATATTTAGAGAGCAATGCTTGCACCGATGACAACTTACTTGAAGGATCTTACTTAATCCATATGTAGGTATGGTGGACTCTCATGGCAAAACTGGTTTAAGGGTGTTTGGAAGCACAAGTAGTATCTCCACTTAGTGCAAAGAATTTGGCTAGCATGAGAGGGAAAGGCAAACTCAACATGTTGGACGATCCATGACAATATAACTTCTATTCGGATATAAGAAAACATCACCCATTATGTTGTCTTGTTTGTCCAACGTCAACCTTTTAGCATGTCGTATTTTAATGAGTGCTCACAATTACAAAAGATGTCCAAGATAGTATATTTATATGTGAAGCCTCTCTTTCTTTATTACTTCCTATTAATTGCAACAATGACCAAAACTATGTTTGTCAACTCTCAAGAAATTTTATTCACCATACTCTTTATATGTGAAGTCATTACTCTCCATAAGATCAATATATGATCTTTTTATTTCTTTTTATTCTTTATTTTATTTAATTCCCTCAAGATCATAGCAAGAAAGCAAAGCTCTCAACTCAAAACTACTCTTTATTATATATAACTCACGGACTCGATTACATAGAGGGAACATAAAGCAAATCTCAAAGCTAGATCATACTAAAACTTTATTCTACTAGATCAAGATATAACCAAAAGGATCGAACTGAGAAAAACGATAAATATAAAGATGTGATGGTGATACAATACCGGGGCACCTCCCCCAAGGTTGGCAATTGCCAAGGGGAGTGCCCATACCCATGGATTTATGTCTCTTTCTTCGGAGGTGGTGATGATGGAGTTGTTGATGTAGTTGTGTCACACGTTGAGCGTAGGAGATTCTCTAATTTTCGAATAATGCGCTTGAGTGTGGTGATATGCTCTTGCAACAGAATATTTTCATGAGTGAGATATTTATTTTGCACACGAACTATTTCAATGATCTTGAAAGCTTAAATTTCAGTAGGGTAAGATGATTGTAGTATGGTTGAAGGATGTCTTCTTCTTCGGCTGCCGGGACTTGATCTTCTGTGGCTTTCTTGATCTTATCTCCCACATTGGTTTTCCCAAGTTCTTCTCTCTTCATAGCTATCTTCATTAGCCAAGCATCGTCGCCCGCATTGTTGGAGGAGGAGGACGACATGATGCTTGGCCTTGAAAAATCTGGCAGAAAATAGCTCGAAACAAAAACAAGAGATATTGTCATGGTACGGTGGTCAAGACCTTCGGTAGATTATATAATGAATTTTTTCCGACCAAAAGAAGTATCGTGCAAGAAAATGGAGTCCAGAGGGCACACGAGGTGGCCACAAGGACGGGGGCGTGCCCAGGGGGTAGGGCGCGCCCTCCACCCTTGTGGACGCCTCGTATCTCTTTCGGAAAACTTTTAATTTTCCTAAATTTTTAAATATTCCAAAATGGAGTAAAATTATCATTGGAAACGTTTTGGAGTCGGATTACTTACCGTACCACATACCTATTCCTTTTCGGAGTGTGAAACGTTCTGAAAAGTGTCCCTTATGTACTCCTCTGGTGTTATGGTATTAATTATATTGGTCTCAACATTTATGGTAGTACCTGAGATATAATGTTTGATTCTTTGACCGTTTACCACCTTCGGATTTGTGCCTTCAGCGTTGTTGATTTTTATGGCACCGGAACGATAGACCTCCTCGATAATGTAAGGGCCTTCCCATTTAAAGAGAAGCTTTCCTGCAAAAAATCTTAAAAGAGAGTTGTATAACAAAACATGATCACCTATGTTAAACTCATGCTTTTGTATCCTTTTGTCATGCCATCTCTTAACTTTTTCTTTAAACAACTTGGCATTCTCATAGGCTTGGGTTCTCCATTCATCAAGTGAGCTAATGTCAAATAACCTCTTCTCACCGGCAAGTTTGAAACCATAGTTGAGCTCTTTAATAGCCCAATATGCCTTATGTTCTAGTTCAAGAGGTAAGTGACATGCTTTTCCGTAAACCATTTTATACGGAGACATACCCATAGGGTTCTTATAAGCAGTTCTATAAGCCGATAATGCATCATCATGTTTATTAGACCAATTCTTCCTAGATCTATTAATAGTATTTTGCAAAATTAATTTAAGCTCTCTGTTGCTTAATTTAAGCAGTCGGTCCAGCTCAGCAATAGCACAATCCAGAACGGCAGAAGGAGTCGGAGAGACAGCGGCCAGTGGAGTAGGAGGAGAAGGCGGCAGCACAGCCGCAGCATCCTGAGGTGGAGTGTGTCGCGCCCCGACAGCTGTAGTGGCGGCGGCAGGCCAGAGCACCTCGGGAGCCACTTGGGCCGTGGGGGATGAGCTCGCCCCAGCCGGCTCAGCCAAACCTCGCGAGGACGACCGGGCAGGAGAAGCCTGTGCGTCGCGGTCACCTTCCTTCGCGGGCAGAAGCGCCGCCACGGATGGAACCTCGGGAGCCCCCTTCGGCTTCTTTGCTGCGGGCGCCAACCTATCCAAAGATGCGGACGTCAAGCCTCAGAAGCAGAGCAAGAGATAAAGACAAGAATCGAATGCTTACGGGACGTCACCAGCGAGCTCAAGCGGCCTCCGGCCAAATTTGAAGCCTGAAAGCCGGCCGGAAGGGTCAACCTCGGGAAGCTTGGAGGCGGAAGGTGCGGCTGCGGTTCGCCCCGGGGCCGGGGGAGACCCGCGGGAGATCAGCCCGGTCCTGTCCTTCTTCGGGATCGGGGGCGAGCCCCCGCCGTCCTGCTCGTCGTCATCCTCGTCGTCATCATTCGGAGAGAGGCGGAGAACGCGGGACCTGCGACGGGGGAGGGGAGCCCTCAACTCTCCGTCAGTCGCCTCAGAGTCAGGCCCTCTTCCGCGCTCCCCTCCCTCTTCCTCTTCGCTGGAGTCACCGGAGGGCACGTCCACCGGTTCCTCGGGAGCTTCCAGGGGCACTGGCCCATCCCCGTTGAAGACGGGCATGGACTTCACCACCCGCTCCCAGTCGTTGCGGAGGAACAAGGGCGTAGGAGCGCCCTCCAGCCTCGCCACATTGCCCCCGACCAGAGATTGGAGAACCGCAGCCAGGTCTCCGTCGGTCAAGGCCGCGGGGTTCGGACGGAGCCTCCACATTGGAAGCGAGTACTGCCGAAGCGGAGCCAGCCGGTGCTCCAGGAGCTCCCTCAGCAGTGACGCGCCGGTCAGCTTCGCCGCCGCCATGTCGGTCAGCCTCAGATTCGCGTCCTTCTTCTCCAACACCATCTTCGCGCGGGGATCCGCGAGCTCTACTCAACTCCAGTCGCTGGAGCTCGTGGGCTCCTCCGTGGGCAGGATCAGCCGAGGGTGGATGCGCCCAGCATCCACCAAGATCCACTTGCTCCTGAAGCCCTCAATCCTCTTCCCAGAGTTCGAGATGGCAATGGCGCCGCCGGACGCGACAAATCTCGCGCACGCGGAAGCGGTCCCACGAGAGGTCCGGAGGTAGAAGTAGTGGCGCAGCAAGGCCACTGAGGGCTGCACCCCAACATGTGCTTCACAATAATAAGCAAAGATTGCCAGGAGCAGGACAGAGTTGGGATGGAGATGCAGAGCCTGTAGCTTGTAATGTCAGAGGACAGAGAAGAAGAACTCGGAGAAGGGAGGCACCAGGCCAGCAACAATGGCACTTACGAAGAGCGGATAGAAGGTGCTCCTTTGACCCTAAGGGGTGGCGGAGCCGGTCTTGAATACCTTCTCCCCGTCGATGCCCCACGCCGTCGCCATCCGGCGCAACCGGGCAAGGCCCGCCTCCGACACGTTCGGCGAGTCTAGGGCAGACGAGTACCAAGCTGCGGCCGGGGGCTGACGAGGCGCCATGGCTCCCTAGGCCGCGCAACCAGAGCAGATCTGGAAATCTCGGAGGAAGGAAGGAGGGGCGCAAGAAAGGGGATCTGAGCAGCAACCGAAGAAAGCGAGAAGCAGGGCCTAGGCGGATGCCACTCCTTTATCAACTCACGCGGTTGCTGAGGCGCCCACGTCCAGTCAACTGCCACGCGGCGCCCAAGGCCGCAGGCTGTTAGGGCCCGCGGCGCTTCGCTCTTGCCCTTTCGCCTCCTTGCACGGCCAAGTCCGGGTGCGCCTTGGGCCCGGGGGCTACTGTCGGCGTTCTGGGAACGGGGGTCCCCAGACTTGCCTGCCTGCGGCCTGTGGCGTGGCTCAAAGGGGGGCCCAGCACGGCCCATCTTCACCAACACAAACGCAAGACCCTCGCGAGGGGCCAAGCCTCGCAGGGCGGACGACGCGAAGCTTCCTCAGGCACGGCCTCGTCAGGCTGGCTCACGAGGAGGCGGAGAGATCAATGCGGGGTACCTCACGAGGTGCCCATGACGCAAGACATGACAACTCAGGGCGCCAGGCGGGTGCCAGCCCGCGCAGCGTCCACCTTTCCTCTTTGGTGCAAAGGGGCAAGCGCAGCCGCGGAGTACCGAGGCATCAGGCAAAGGTTGCAATTTCGGTGCAATGAGACCAAGACCAGGAGGACTACAAGACAGAGGTCACCGTGGAGCCCAAGACGGCGTCATCACCAGAGCTTTGCGCAGGCGAAGACTACTTTTGTCAGGATAGCTGATACTTGCTGTCCCCCTTCAAATTAGCCCGCCATTGTTGGCTCCCTTCCTGCTCAATATTTGGGAAGAGGACCAAGGCCTCTATAAATAGGACCAGCCACCCACACAGCAAGGGGGTCGGTCGGAGGAAAGCAGAGAGAGAGAGGTGGCTGAACTCCTCCCAGCAGTTCATCGCCTCAGCCAAGAACAGACCCTCGCGAGGCTGTTCTTCCTTGTATTGTTCATCATCATCAGCCCAAGAGGCAATCCACCACACCACACACTGGAGTAGGGTATTACACCACAACAGTGGCCCGAACCAGTATAAACCCTGTGTCTCTTGTGTTGTTCTTTCTTTAGTTTAGATCCTAGCATGGCGGAGGGGTGCAGGTAGGTAGGAGGCGAAATCTCCGCGTGCACCCCAGTGTTGGAACCTCAAGGGTCTGTCGGAACCCGAAATCCGACAGTCAGAACTGCATATCGACTCGGACGGAACCTTTCGGTGATTCGGCTGGAACCCTTTGGCGATTCGGACAGAACTTTTCGTCAAGGCGGTCGAAACTTTTTGGTCATTCAGACGGAACCTTGTGTCGAAGTGGTCGGAACTTTTCAATAATCCGGCTAGAACCTTCCGATGAGCCGGCGGAACCTTTTGATGAGCCTGATGGAACTTTTATCGAACCGCTCGGAACTCTCTTGCGAGCCGGCCGAAACTTTTCCATGAGCTGGGCGGAACTTCTCGATCTCTAAAATAGCGCCCTTCAAAAACTCAACACCACCGTGTGCGAGCCCCACGGTGGGTGCCAACTGTCGTGGAATTGTCACGGCAGATGTTCTAGTGTGAGGACTTAGTCGTGAGGCCAACACATCTTTGTAGTAGCTTGAGAGGGGTTGAGCGGAATCGAAAGATGCAACACAAGACAAGGATTTAGACAGCTTCGGGCCCTGGGAAACATCATCCGGTAATAGCCCTACATGCTGTTTGAGGCTAGGTCTCATTATGATCATGAGGGAGTCGCCAGTAAACCGGCTCTCCTAATTGTGTCTAGCCTTAAGATTATTTTTCTCTCTCCCCTTTGGGGAGCCCTACCCCTCCTTATATATGTTGAAGGGGCAGTTTACATGACTAGTCCTAGTTGGATTAGGATTACTCTATTATAAGCACACTAGCTCGCTCCCCCAAAACTCCCGCCTCTGCATCCCTCGCAATCTCGAAAATATCTACCGCCTGGAAGGTTTTAATGTTTGATAGCACACGATTAGTATGTGCAGACTGTGTGCGATGTCTGTTACTCCCGCTCTGCATCCCTCGCAATATCAAAAATATCTGCTCGCCCTTCATCCAAATTTTCAGTAGCCCCGCCTTGTTACTCCCGCCTAGTAAAATTTTCAGTTGCCGCAGTATTTCCTCAAACACAACCTCCGCTCACACAGACACACACAACCCTCGAAACCATTGGTAGGTCGCGCCATCGCTGGCGCCTCCATCCTCAACCTTTGCCTGTGTGTCGGGGAGATCGAGTAGCCAATGGCCAAAAAGAGGTTTATCACGGCCTTTTTGCCCTACGCCAGTGAGGTGGCCACCGAGGTGTCCCCGTCATCCTCCGCGGGCCCGATCCGCCATTGCTGGTCCCCCGATCCGGACACCGCCACGCCCCTACGCCGGTTCAAGGACTTCCTCGTCCTCCCCTGGACCCGGTAGCCGAGGAAGTCCTACCTCGGGGTCCATCAGCGATGGTGGGGGACGTGGGTCGCCGATATTACACATGAAGAGACCCACACCTGCCGGTGGCTCGGTAGCTTCCACACGACCGAGCTCGTGGCCATGGAGTACGACCGCTGGCAGGTCCACTACCATGGCGTGGCGGCTAGGCTCAGTTTCCCCTTCGGCACACGTCTGGTCCACCTCGTTCCGCCGGAGCCAGGGGTGGTGAGCTCGGCTATGGCGTGGGAGGACCGCGAGGCCGCCGATGAGGCCTACATGCAAGAGCTTCGCCGGCAGCACCCGGAGCTCATGGAGGCGGAGCAGGCGATCTTTGCCGGCGCGGAGGAAGGCAAAGTTATCGCTTTTTCCTCCGATGAAAAGGTCGAAGGCGGCGAGGACGGTGGCGTGGAGGGCGGCAAGGTTATCGCACTCTCCTCTGATGACGAGGTCCAAGGCGGCGGTGACAGCGACACGGAGGGCGTCGAGGTGGGACCCGAGGACGAGGAGATCGAAGTCGACGAGTGGAGGAGTTCCTTCCCCAATGACCCCAACGATGGTACTGGCCCGGACCCGGCTTGCGGCACACCATACATGACGAGGAAGGATTGGCTCGACCTCTACTTTGACCGAAAGTAGTTTAGCTTAGTTTAAATTTATGTTTTATGTTTGGTTATGCAAAACTATCTATGTTTATGTTTGAATGCATGCTACTTTCGGTTCGACCTACTTTGAACTTGATCAAATTGAAGTTTACAACCTTAAGTTTAGGGGATCGACTAGAAAAGGCCAAAAATTGCCGGAGTATATATATATCAACCTATTTTGTTGCTTTTAGGGATATTGCAGTTAACATGCCTTTTTTGTTTTTCAATTGTTGTTTAGCAACATGCATTGTACTGAATGACTAAATATGCAATCCCAAGCTACATAGCAAAAAGGAAGAGTGTTACCTTAATGTTCTGATGATGTCTAGATATACATGTAATAAAATCTTATATAATGGGATGGATGGAGTGTTGTACTACATCATTTTTCAATTGTTGTTTAGCTTCTAATATTAACTTGGTGCTTTTAGGTACATATATCATTGCCAAAGATCCACACTTCGACCCTTTCTGCACATGGGGCAATGAGATATTCACGAACCAGCATCAAGTGAGGAAACTGATAAAGATTGTTATTCAAATGGGTCAAAAGATGTCAATCGAACTATTTGTTTACACTTTATGCAAGACAACAGTGAACTACAGGATGGTAAGTAAGAACCCTGTAGCCTTCTTTTTACTGCCCGTAATGAGTTGTGTTAGATGACAATATCTGAATCTTTTTTCTTTTGAAGTGGATCCTGAAGCAGTTTACTCAAGATTACCTCTCAAACTACATGATTGGCGGTCGTCCATCACAAGGGGTTGGACTAGAGTCCTGCATGCCTTTTGCATCCAGGAGAGCACAATAGGGCCATTCCACTTCACCTTGTTCAACAACTGGAATGTCTGTCGCCTCTTTCTTTACCATATGTAATAGTACAAGTACAGAACCCTGGTACATCATTCTTTATTTGGTGCTTCTGTAATTCTTAAACATATGTACCCATGAATCAAATAATGCATTGGTTGTTTGAACCTGATGGATACGAATAAAGCTATAGCCTACTTTCAAGTTTAAATTAGGTACAATTTCAAATAGCAGCAATTAAATTAGGGTGAAATTACTTTGTGCAAGTCATTACGACACACACGGTTGGTAGAACACAAACGTTTGCGATATACACCATAATCCGAGATGGTTCATAGAGAGGAAACGTGTGCAAGCATGCACACAGTTGCCGTTTGCAAAGCGTGTGTGATGTCAGACACTATCACATATGGTGCGGGAAAACTAAATGTGTGTGATTATCTACCTATCGTACACGGTTTATAATCATGAACTATTTGTGATGTGACAGGCATCGTAAAACTCCTGTGCATAGAATCTGCCTGGAAAACTCCCGTGCCTGGAATCTGCCTGGTTTTAGGTAGAACCACAAAACTCCAACTGCGATGGCAATGTGAGCACAAATGAGTAGCATGGATGAAGCGTCTGGGATATTCGAGATATCAAAAACGGTTATATAGGGACAACTGTATGCATCAAAGCTCCCTATCCCCGACGGTTTCTGGGTCGTGTGGGAAGGACCCCCTATCACCCACACTCACTTGGAGACGGTTCCAAATGCCGTCGCAGAAAGGGGTTAAAAACCGTTTATTTAGGACTGACGCGCACAAGTGATACATCTCACCAAAATATCGGACGAATACCAAATTCACATGATTACTTATAACAAGACTTCTCCCATGTCCTCATGAACAAACGTAACTACTCACAAAGCATATTCATGATCAAGATCAAAGGAGTATTAATTATCATTAAGGATCTGAAAATATAATCTTCCACCGACTAAACCAACCAGCATCAACTACAAGGAGTAATCAACACTACTAGCAACCCGCAGGTACCAATATGAGGTTTTGAGACAGAGTTCGGATACAAGAGGTGAACTAGGGTTTGAGAGGAGATGGTTCTAGTGAAGATGTTGAAGTAGATTAACCCCCTCTCGATGGGAGGATCGTTGGTGATGACGATGGCTTCGATTTCCCCCTCCCGGAGGGAAGTTTTCCCGGCAGAACAGCTCCACCGGAGCCCTAGACTGGTTCTACCCAAGTTCCACCTCGAGACAGCGGCGCTTCATCCCAAAAGCTTCCTTCTGATTTCTTTTCCAGGTCAAAACACACCATATAGAAGAAGATGGGCGTTCGGGCCTGCCAGGGGGCCCACAAGGACGGGTGGCGCGCCCTCCACCCTTGTGGCTGGCTGGTGGCCCTCCTCTGGTGCTTTCTTTGCCCAATATTTTTTATATATTCCAAAAATATTCTCCGTGAAGTTTCAGGACTTTTGGGGTTGTGTAGAATAGGTCTCTAATATTTGCTCCTTATCCAGTCGAGAATTCCAGCTGCCGACATTCTCCCTCTTCATGTAAACCTTATAAAATAAGAGTGAAAAGGCATAAGTATTGTGATGTAATGTGTAATAACAACCCATAATGCAATAGATATCAATATAAAAGCATGATGCAGAATGGACGTATCAACTCCCCCAAGCTTAGACCTCGCTTGTCCTCAAGCGAAAGTCGATATCGAAAAATATGTCCACGTGTTTAGAGATATAGGTGTCGATAAAATAAAATATGGACATGAGGGCATCATGATCATCTTTAGAACAACAACATATAATGCCATATAATTCCTTATGCTAAAGTAACAATTCATTCACAAGGTAAAGTGTGAATCAAAAACTTCATTGAAAAGTAACAAACTATGATCTCAGTCACTGAAGCAATTGCAACTTATCATAACTCGAAAAGATTCAATAT